>NC_053022.1:24333396-24479337 GCF_003073215.2 Triticum urartu
ACGGAGTGACAAATCCCAGTCTCGATTCGTGCCAACCCAACAGACACTTTCGGAGATACCTGTAGTGTACCTTTATAGCCACCCAGTTACGTTGTGACGTTTGGCACACCCAAAGCACTCCTACGGTATCCGGGAGTTGCACAATCTCATGGTCTAAGGAAATGATACTTGACATTAGAAAAGCTTTAGCAAACGAACTACACGATCTTGTGCTAGGCTTAGGATTGGGTCTTGTCCATCACATCATTCTCCTAATGATGTGATCCTGTTATCAACGGCATCCAATGTCCATGGTCAGGAAACCGTAACCATCTATTGATCAACGATCTAGTCAACTAGAGGCTTACTAGGGACATGGTGTTGTCTATGTATCCACACGTGTATCTGAGTTTCCTATCAATACAATTCTACCATGGATAATAAACGATTATCATGAACAAGGAAATATAATAATAACCAATTTATTATTGCCTCTAGGGCATATTTCCAACAGTCTCCCACTTGCACTAGAGTCAATAATCTAGTTCACATCGCCATGTGATTAACACTCACAGGTCACATCGCCATGTGACCAACATCCAAAGAGTTTTCTAGACTAAATCTAGTTCACATCACTATGTGATTGACACTCAATGAGTTCTGAGTTTGATCATGTTATGCTTGTGAGAGAGGTTGTAGTCAACGGGTCTTGCCATATTCAGATCCCTATGTATTTCGCAAAACTTTATGTCATATCGTAGATGCTGCTACCACGTTCCACTTGGAGCTATTCCAAATTGTTGCTCCATTATACGTATCCGGTATCTTTACTCAGAGCTATCCAGATAGGTGTTAAGCTTGCATCGACGTAACTCTTTACGTCGAACTCTTTATCACCTCCATAACCGAGAAACATTTCCTTATTCCTCTAAGGATAATTTTGACCGCTATCTGGTGATCTAGTCCTAGATCACCTTTGTACCCTCTTGCCAAACATGTGGCTAGGCACACATCAGGTGCGGTACTCAGCATGGCATACTGTATAGGGCCTATGACAAGAGCATAGGGGACGACCTTCGTCCTTCCTCTTTCTTCTGCCGTGGTCAATCTTTGAGTCTTACTCAACTTCACACCTTACAACTCAGGTAAGAACCCCTTCTTTGACTGATCGATTTTGAACTCCTTCAAAAACATGTCAAGGTGTGTGTTCTTTGAAAGTACCATCAGGCGTCTTGATCTATCTCTATAGATCTTGATGCCCAATATGTAAGCAGCTTTATCCAGGTCTTCCTTTGAAAATCACTCTTCAAACAACCGTTTATGCTTTCCAGAAATTCTACATTATTTCGGATCAACAATATGTCATCCACATATACTTATCAGAAATGTTGTAGTGCTCCCACTCACTTTCTTGTAAATACAAGTTTCTAACAAACATTGTATAAACCTAAAAGCTTTGATCACTCCATCAAAACATATATTCCGATTCCGAGATGCTTGCTCTAGTCCATAGAAGGGTTGCTGGAGCCAGCATACCTTTTAGCATCCTTAGGATCGACAAAACCTTGTATTGTATCACATACAACTTTTCTTATGAAAACTTGGTAAGAAAACTTGTTTTGACATCCATCTGTAAGATTTCATAATCGAAAAATACAGATAATGCTAACATGATTCCGACGGACTTAAGCATCGCTACAGGTGAGAAATTCTCATCATAGTCAACTCCTTGAACTTGTGAAAAGACTCTTTCCCACAAGTCGAGCTTCATAGACGGTAACATTACCGCCCATGTCCGTCTTCTTCTTAAAGATCGATTTATTCTCAATAGCTTGCCAATCATCGGGCAAGTCCACCAAAGTCCATACTTTGTTATAATACATGGATCCTATCTCGAATTTCATGGCTTCTAACCATTTGTCGGAATACGGGCCCACCATCGCTTCTCCATAGCTCGTAGGTTCATTGTTGTCTAACAACATGATATCTAAGACAGGATTACCGTACCACTCAGGAGTAGTACATATCCTTGTCGACCTACGAGGTTCGATAGCAACTTGATCCGAAGCTTCATGATCACTATTATTAACTTCCTATTCAACAGACGTAGGCGCCACAGAAAACATCCTTCTGTGTTGCATCACTCTCTGGTTGAAGTAAAGGTTCGACAACCTCATCAAGTTCTATCTTCCTCCCATTCAAATCTTTCGTGATAATATCCTTCTCGAGAAAGGACCCGTTCTTAGAGACAAACAATTTGCCCTCGGATCTGTGATAGAAGGTGTACCCAACTGTCACCTTTGGGTATCCTATGAAGATGTGTTTGTCCGCTTTGGGTTCGAGCTTCTCCGCCTGAAGCCTTAAGCATCGCAGCCCCAAACATTACGAAACGACAACTTTGGTTTCTTGCCAAACCAATGTTCACACGATGTCGTCTCAACGGACTTAGATGGTGTCCTATCTAAAGTGAATGCAGCTATCTTTAACGCATAACCTCAAAATGAAAACGGTAGATCGGTAAGAGACATCATAGATCGCACCATATCTCATAAGGTTCGATTACGACGTCCGGACACACCATTACCCTGTGGTGTTCCAGGTGGCTTCAACTGTGAAACAATTCCACAATGTCTTAAGTGATTTGCCAAACTCATAACTCAGAAAATCCCCTTTTGATCAGATCGTAGGAACATGATCTTATTGTTATGATGATTCTTAACTTCACTCTGAAATCGCTTGAACTTTTCAAACGTTTCAGATTCGTGCTTCATTAAGTAGATATACCTATATCTACCCAAATCATCAGTGAAGATAAGAAAATAGCGATATCCACCGCACGCTTCAATTCTCATTGGATCACATGCATCAGCATGCATGATTTCCAACAAGTCACTTGCCCGTTTCATTGTATCTGAAAACGGGGTCTTAGTCATCCTGCCATGAGGCATGGCTCGCATGTGTCAAGTGATTCAAAATCAAGTGACTCCAAACATCCATCGACATGGAGTTTCTTCATGCATCTTACGCCAATATGACCTAAGCGGTAGTGCCACGAGAAAGTGGTACTATCATTATTAACTCTACATCTTTTGGCGTGAACATGTGTATTACCACGACCGAGATTCAATGAACCATTCACATAGGGTGCATGACCATGAAAGGTATCATTCATGTAAACAAAATAACCATTATTCTCTAATTTAAATGAATAACCGTATTGCAATGAACATGATCTAATCATATTCATGCTCAACATAGACACCTGATAACATTTATCTAGGTTCAATACTAATCCCGAAGGCAGATGGAGCGTGCGATGGTGATCTCATCAACTTTGGAAACACTTCCAACACACATCGTCACCTCGCCCTTAGCCAGTCTCCGTTTAGTCCGTAGCTTTTGCTTCAAGTCACCAATAATAGCAACTGAACCGGTATCCAATACCCAGGTGCTACCAGGAGTACTAGTGAGGTACACATTAATAACACGTATATACTTTGAAGTTGCCAGCCTTCTTATCTAGCATGCATTTGGGGTAATTCCGCTACCAGTGACCGTTCCCCTTACAATAGAAGCACTCAGTCTCAGGTTTGGGTTCAACCTTGGGTTCCTTCACTGGAGCGGCAACTGGTTTGCCATCCATGAAGTTTCCTTTCTAGCCCTTGCCCTTCTTGAAACCACTGGTCTTGTTAAACCATCAACACTTGATGCTCCTTTTTGATTTCTACCTTTTGCGGTCTTAAGCACCGCGAACAGCTCCGGGATCAACTCCATCCCTTGCATGTCATAGTTCATCACGAAGATCTAGTAGCTTAGTGATAGTGGCTAGAGAACTCTATCAATCACTATTTTATCTGGAAGTTTAACTCCCACTTGTTTTAGGTGATTGTAGCACCCAGACATTCTGAGCACATGCTCACTGGCTGAGCTATTCTCCTCCATCTTGTTGGCAAAAGAACTTGTCAGAGGTCTCACACCTCTCAACACGGGCATGAGCCTGAAATCCCAATTTCAGCTCTTGGAACATCTCATATGTTCTATGGCGTTCAAAACGTCATTGGAATCCCGATTCTAAGCCGTAAAGTATGGTGCACTAAACTATCAAGTAGTCATCAGAATGTGTCTGTCAGGTGTTCACAACATCCACAGACGACGTTGTAGGGGTTTGCACAGACGTTGTAGGGGTTTGCACATCGAGCGGTGTATCAAAGACGTAAGCCTTCTGTGTAGCAGTGAGGACACTCCTCGGACTACGGACCTAGTCCGCATCATTGCTTACAATATCTTTCAACTTAATCTTTCTCTAGGAACGTATTGAAATAGGGAGCTACAACGTGAGCTATTTATCTACAACATATTTGCAAAGACAATTTAGACTATGTTCATGATAATTGAGTTCATCTTATCAAATTATTTAATGAACTCCCACTCAGATAGACATCCCTCTAGTCATCTAAGTGAAACACGATCCGAGTTAACTAGGCCGTGTCCGATCATCACGTGAGACGGACTAGCCAACATCGGTGAACATCTTCATGTTGATCGTATCTTCTATATGACTCATGCTCGACCTTTCGGTCTTCCGTGTTCCGAGGCCATGTCTGTACATGCTAGGCTCGTCAAGTCAACCTAAGTGTATTGCGTGTGTAAAACTGGCTTACACCCGTTGTATTCGAACGTTAGAATCTATCACACCTGATCATCACGTGGTGCTTTGAAACAACGAACCTTCGCAATGGTGCACAGTTAGGGGGAACACTTTTCTTGAAATTTTAGTGAGGGATCATCTTATTTAAGCTACCATCGTTCTAAGCAAATAAGATGTAAAACATGATAAACATCACATGCAATCAAATAGTGACCTGATATGGCCAATATCATTTTGCTCCTTTTGATCTCCATCTTCGGGGCTCCATGATCATCATTGTCACCGGCATGACACCATGATCTCCATCATCATGATCTCCATCATCGTGTATTCTTGAAGTTGTCTCGTCATCTATTACTTCTACTACTATGGCTAACGCTTTAGCAATAAAGTAATGTAATTACATGACGTTTAAGTTGACACGCAGGTCATAAATAAATTAAGACAACTCCTATGGCTCCTGCTGGTTGTCATACTCATCGACATGCAAGTCGTGATTCCTATTACAAGAACATGATCAATCTCATACATCACATATATCATTCATCACATCCTTTTGGACATATCACATCACACGTCACATGCTGCAAAAACAAGTTAGACGTCCTCTAATTGTTGTTGCAAGTTTTTACGTGGCTGCTATAGGTTTCTAGCAAGAACGTTTCTTACCTACGCCAAAACCACAACGTGATATGCCAATTTCTATTTACCCTTCATAAGGACCCTTTTCATCGAATCTGATCCGACTAAAGTGGGAGAGACAGACACCCGCTAGCCACCTTATGCAACTAGTGCATGTCAGTCGGTGGAACCAGTCTCACGTAAGAGTACGTGTAAGGTCGGTCCGGGCCACTTCATCCCATGATGCCGCCGAATCAAGAAAAGACTAGTAACGACAAGTAAATTGACAATATCGACGCCCACAACTGCTTTGGCATACGACCCTCTTCAGCGTTTTGAATGGTTCTGGACACCTTCCTCGGATCATTCTTGTTGGGGAACGTAGCAGAATTTTAAAATTTTCTACGCATCACCAAGATCAATCTATGGAGTCATCTAGCAACGAGGGAGAGGGGACTGCATCTACATACCCTTGTAGATCGCTAAGCGGAAGCGTTCAAGTGAACGGGGTTGATGGAGTCGTACTCGTCGTGATCCAAATCACCGATGATCCTAGTGCCGAACGGCCGGCACCTCCGCGTTCAACACACGTACAGCCCGGGGACGTCTCCTCCTTCTTGATCCAGCAAGGGGAGAGGAGAAGTTGAGGGAAAACTCCGACAGCACGACGGCGTGGTGGTGATGGAGCTCGTGGTTCTCCGGCAGGGCTTCGCCAAGCACTACGGAGGAGGACGAGGTGTTAGAGGAAGGAGAGGGCTGCGCCAGGGGAAGGGTGCGGCTGCCCTCTCTCTCCCTCACTATATATAGGGAGAAGGGAGGAGGGGGAGGCTCCCTAGGGTTCCCTAGGGGAGGGGCGGCGGCCACAGGGGAAACCCTAGATGGGTTTGGGCGCCCCCACCCCCTAGGAAACTTGCCCCCAAGCCGGGAGGGGCGGCTGCCCTAGGGGTGGCGCCCCCACCTCTCCTGGTTACGTGAGATGGGGTGGGAGTGGCGCTCAGCCCCTTAGTGGGCTGATGTGCCCTCCCCCTTTGGCCCATAAGGCCCCCCAACGCTTGCCGGGGCCTCCGAAACCCCTTTCGGACACGCTGGTCATCACCTGGTACCCCCAAAACAATTCCGGACTCCAATACCCTTCGTCCAATATACCGATCTTCACCTCCGGACCATTCCGGAGCTCCTCGTCATGTCCGGGATCTCATCCGGGACTCCGAACAACCTTCGGTAACCACATACTATTTCCCATAACAACTCTAGCGTCACCAAACCTTAAATGTGTAGACCCTACGGGTTCGGGAACCATGCAGACATGGCCGAGACAACTCTCCGGTCAATAACCAACAGCGGGATCTGGATACCCATGTTGGCTCCCACATGCTCCATGATGATCTCATCGGATGAACCACGATGTCAAGGATTTAATCAATCCCGTATACAATCCCTTTGTCCAGCGGTATTGTACTTGCCCAAGATTCGATCGTCGGTATCCGATACCTTGTTCAATCTCGTTACCGGAAAGTCTCTTTACTCGTTCCGTAACACATCATCCCGTGATCAACTCCTTGGTCACATTGTGCACATTATGATGATGTCCTACCGAGTGGGCCTAGAGATACCTCTCCGTTTACACGGAGTGACAAATCCCAGTCTCGATTCGTGCCAACCCAACAGACACTTTTAGAGATACCTATAGTGTACCTTTATAGCCACCCAGTTACGTTGTGACGTTTGGCACACCCAAAGCACTCCTACGGTATCCGGGAGTTGCACAATCTCATGGTCTAAGGAAATGATACTTGACATTAGAAAAGCTTTAGCAAACGAACTACACGATCTTGTGCTAGGCTTAGGATTGGGTCTTGTCCATCACATCATTCTCCTAATGATGTGATCCCGTTATCAACGTCATCCAATGTCCATGGTCAGGAAACCGTAACCATCTATTGATCAACGAGCTAGTCAACTAGAGGCTTACTAGGGACACGGTGTTGTCTATGTATCCACACGTGTATCTGAGTTTCCTATCAATACAATTCTAGCATGGATAATAAACGATTATCATGAACAAGGAAATATAATAATAACCAATTTATTATTGCCTCTAGGGCATATTTTCAACAATTCTGGTGGTCAATTGATGGGTTGTAATAAAGATATATGTGATGTAATTCTATGGGAGCCTGGTATGTTTTCTATTGCGGTTACGGTTAGACACCGGGTTTCCCAGGCTACCTGGGTGATTGTCAGTGTATATGGGCCGGCGGACCACGCGAGGTCTGGGGATTTCTTGGGGGAAATCACAACCTTGGTTGGGGCCAAACGAGCGGCCAACCTGCCAGTAGTGGTAGGCGGAGATTTTGACCTGATCCGCTCGGGGGCGGACAAAAATAATGGCAATATAGATTGGGCTAGGGTATCCCTTTTTAACAATGCCATTACGACTGTTGCTCTCAGGGAGATTGCACGTACGGGTGCAAGATTCACTTGGACGAACAAACAGCGAAATCCAGTACGCTGTGTTAACTCTTGATCGTGTATTTTGTTCAAGCGAATGGGAGGCTTTGTTTCCCCTTTGCACCTTAGTGGTCGAGACGCGCATAGGATCAGACCATGTTCCACTTATACTGTCATCAGGGGAGGACAGTGTGCGCCGTAGTCGAAGATTTTTCTTCGAGACAGCTTGGTTCGAACATGAAGGCTTCTGCCAACTGGTCACGAACTGTTGGACTTCGATTGCTCACCAGGTGGGGTATCGGCGAGGACCAGTAGAATTTTGGTTCGCAGCGGCTGCGGCCTTGCGCGTATTCCTCAGGGGCTGGGGGGCCAACCACGGCAGCGAGTCCAAAAGGGAAAGGGAACGCATTGTGGATGGAATTGCGCGCCTTGATGCGCAGGCCGACACAAGACCTTTTTCTGCGACTAATGGGAGCACAGATACGTCCTGGAAAACCAGGTTTTGGCAATTCTTAGGGCAGAGGAGGAGTACTGGTGTCGCAGGGGCGGCATAAAGTGGGTCGTGAAAGGTGACGCCAACACTGGCTACTTTCACGCGTACGCAAACGGTCGCAAGCGCAAGAGCTCAATCCTAAGACTCCAGTCGGAGCACGGGATTTTGGTTTCCCAAAACGAAATCGTTAACCACATTTACGAGTTTTTCGTACAGCTGTTGGGAACAGCGGAATCGAAAGGATTAAGTCTAAGGGAGGACTTATGGGGACCGACCGAGCGAGTTTCCCAACAGGAAAATGACGCCCTTATGGTGTCCTTTTGGCCGCAAGAGATCGATTTAGCGCTAGCTGGAATGAAGAACGACACGGCCCCAGGCCCGGACGGCTGGCCGGTGGAGTTTTTCAAAAGGTTTTGGCTGCTCCTTAGAGACCTTTTCCAAGCTCTTATCAACGGCTTTGCCCTGGGTACGGTAGATCTCGCGCGGCTCAACTATGGGGCGATTTGTCTAATCCCTAAGGTCAAAGGGGCGGACTCCATCAAGTTGTTCCGCCCGATCACGCTCATCAACGTCCCCTTCAAGCTTTGCGCCAAAGCTTACGCCTCTAGGTTAGCGCCGGTGGCTCAATGAGTAATTCATAAGAGCCAAACTGCTTTCCTTAAAGGTAGAAACATTCTAGAAGGGCCTATTGTTCTCACAGAGATAATCCACGAACTTAAACGAACGAGAGGACATGGTATTATCCTCAAGCTAGACTTCGAGAAAGCGTACGACCGCGTAAACTGGGAGTTCGTGCGGGAGGTCCTCCTCAAAAAGGGTTTTGAGGCAGGGTTTGTCCATCGGATCATGCATCTGATCTCGAGTGGCAACACCTCGGTTATTGTTAACAGCGAAATGGGGAAGTTTTTCCGTAACAAGAAAGGGTTAAGACAAGGCGATCCCATCTCCCCACTCGTCTTTAATTTTGTGGCTGATGCATTGGCTGCTTTGCTGACCAAGGCCAGGGAGGCCGGTCACATCAAGGGGCTTGTCCCACACCTCATCCCAGGTGGTGTGTCACACCTACAATACGCCGACGACACCTTGCTATTGTTTGAGCCAGACGACCATAGTGTGGCCTCGGTCAAGCTGATTCTTCTTGCCTTTGAGATCCTTTCTGGACTCAAAATAAACTTTCACAAAAGTGAGGTCATTACCATGGGGATGGATGACCAGCAAAGCGCTCGAGTCGCAAACTTACTTAATTGTAAGCTAGGGAGCTTTCCAATTAAGTACCTAGGGCTTCCAGTTTCTCACCGCAAGCTATCGAATTTAGAGAGGGAGCCTCTTTATGGGAAAGTGGCCAATAGGGTTAGCCCGTGGCGAGGGCATTTTATGTCCTCGGCGGCGAGGCTCATACTAACTAACTCGAGCCTCTCTTCCCTTCCCCTATTCAACATGGGAATGTTCTTACTAGCTGACGGAGTGCACGCTAAGTTAGACACACCTAGATCCCGTTTCTTTTGGGAAGGAACGAGTAACAAACGGAAATACCACTTAGTTAAGTGGGCGGCCGTTTGTAGGCCAAAAAAATTCGGAGGGCTGGGCATCCTTAACTCCAAACTAATGAATGTGGCCCTCCTTTCCAAATGGTGGTGGTGGCTGGCCCAAAACGAGACGGGTCTCTGGGCGCAACTGCTCAAAGCTAAGTACTTCCCGAATGGCACTCCATTCACGGCCTCGGCCAACGGCTCCGTGTTCTGGAAAGGGATCCAAGCGGTACGCCCCGCTTTTGCTATTGGGGCAAAATTTCAGATCAACAACGGCCTTTCCACTCGGTTTTGGCTCGATCACTGGCTGGGTGCCTCCCCCCTTTGGCAAAGCCACCCCAACTTATACCGGATTGCTACTGACACTAACATATCAGTAGGGGACGCGCTCCGCGCTGACCCCCCCGCGATTCACTTTATGCGGGGCCTCTCCACCGACGAGCGTGTATCTTGGGAGGGCCTGTTACAGCTTATAGGCGCCATCCGCTTAGGAACGGGTGCTGATTCGGTCGAGTGGAGCTTGACTGCCTCTAGGAAATTCTCGGTTAAGTCCCTATATAACAAGCTAACCGAAGGTACATCGCTTGACATAGCTAGGGGCTATGGAAGGCCGGTCTGCCCTTGAAGATTAAAATCTTCATGTGGCAAATGTTCAGGAACCGGCTGCCCACCTCGGATAACGTGGCAAAACGCAACGGTCCTGCGGATGGCACTTGCACTGTATGCGGCCTTGGCGAAGATGCAAACCATATCTTTTTTAAATGCCACCTGGCCAGGTTTGTATGGAGTGCAGTAAGGGAAGCTTTCCATACGAATTGGAATCCAGCCTCGGGGAATGATCTGATTTCTATACTCAAAACTACGAAAGGGACTAGTAGTAGAATCGCTTGGCGTTGCGTAGGGGCGCTGCTTTGGGCAATTTGGACGATGCGCAACAAAATTACCATTGAGAAAAAATTCCCTAACCTCCCCGCAGATGTGATCTTCAAATGTCATCTTTTTTTATAGACGTGGACTCCGCTGGGGAAGGAGCGCGATGCTGAGCATATGTTGGAGGCCATGACGCGCATCAAGAATATCCAGGTGTTGGCAAGACAAGCTCCGCCGAGCAGCTGAAGCTTTTGAAGATTGCGTGGGAGTTTTATGTTAGCTAAGACTTCTCGATGGATGCTGTGTTTGGATGTAATATTGCCGTCGCGTTGAACCTTTGCAGCGTTTTGGATGTCGGTCGTGGACCGAACGTTTAAGTTTCTGTCTTTAGTTGTATCCCATTGAACCTGATGCCTGAGGGCTTTATTAATTTAAAGCCGGACGCTTCTAGCATCTTCGTTTCAAAAAAAAACCATCATGGATCCTCCAACTAGCTAGGCAATCAGGTTGATGTTGATTCACATGAGTAGTGCATTGCTACTCCTCAGTTTCACCCTGACTCTGGAAATTTCAGCCCGTATTTCTGGGTCCAGCCAGCAGTTCAATCAACAAAAGAGCTTGCAATCAGCTGCCAGAGCGCACCCCTACCACATATCATCTTTTATTTTTGCAAGGGAAAAACGAGTTTTATTCCTGACAAGGTTACAATCAGCTAAAACTAGCTGTTCAACGCACGGGGCCCTGGTGTGAGATACTCCCTCCGATCCTAAATACTCTGCGCATAAGTTTCGTTGATTTTTTCCTCAATGCTCTGCGCGTTCCTCTTTTTTCTCTGTGCTTTCCTACTCTGCCCTCATCACCTGCCTCCCATGCAGCCAGTCATATGCGTGCGTTAATTGCAGCGCCGAAATCGAGGAGTGCATGCGTGCATGCAAGGCTGTTTTTTAGCCATTTGATAGAAAGGGCCAATCAGCTGCAGGAAATTAATAATAGCCAGTGTCTTATCCCACACAAAAGCAGGGGCATATTGGTCCAGAATTAACAGATCTACTCTTTCTTTGGTATGCGTGCGAAAAGTTATGCACATAGTAAAAAGAATGTACCAAACATATGCACACATGCCAAAAAGAAGCAGGAGATACTTCAGTTTCCCCCTCGAATATCTCTGGATACTTAAGTTATAATCAAGTACTACATCAGAACAAAGGTCGACTTCCGTAGTGCAATTATTAACAGTAGTGGTGAAGATTTCGAAACAGTCAGATAACAAGTTCACACATAAGGCTGGTTGTAATGGTAATATCATAGCTAGTATTATGCATGCCAGCTAGGCAATTTTAATGATGTGTCATAAAATTAAATGAAGAAAGAGAGGGTTGAGTATCATATTCATATCATGATACCGTATCATAATAAATACTATACTACTATGTGTCATGCATGGCAATAAATAAAGTACTACATGATACTACTATATGATACTATGCATTAGAGATGTAGTATCATACATTAGTATCATATGCATGATACTAGTATATGATACTCCCCATTACAATCAGCCTAAAGGAAAACTAAACATTATATCAAATAGCAACTAGAGGCCACTTTTATTTGAGCTTCAGGCAACGAGAATAGTAGCTTCCGGATACCATTCCAGTCAAGCCACCCGCAGTTATACTCAAGGAGAGCAGTTTCCCTACAGAGATAGAATGTCAGCCCGTCAGGAAGCTTCTTGAAAATATGTGGAAAATACACCATATGTTCAAGGAGAAAACCAATAGATCTTATTGCAGACAGCATGATGAACTATTTGAATTTCGTAATAGTAGAAGTAGCAATACCTCATGTCAGTCTTTCATTTCTTCGTCGGAGAGTTAACCTGGGATGGTTGGGATGGAGATTTGCTTCCTTCCTTATGGCAACGTCTGCAGCCTCAACTTCAGAAGATGTGGCATCCCGGTTCTGAAGAAGAACTTGCACATCTTTCAGATATGGGAGGTGCTCAAGACCTACGTAGAACCCATAGGCCTTTGCCATTGATACATAAAAAGACAGGTCAAGCTTCTCGAGCTTTGGCAATGCCCCATCCTCAAACAGAAGGGTCCCAGCACCTTCAAGAAAAAGTTCATAAAAGAACTCCTTCAAACATCGGAATCCTCCGCCTTGCAAAACTAGCCTGTCTTTATGGACCGTATTCGTAGAAAGTTTTAGAGAAAGTAATGCAGGCAGCTCTCCAAGTATGCCAAGAACCTCCTCTGTTATGACGCTTAACTTGATGACTAGGTATGCAAGACTGGTGAGTGCTGAGGTAATCCACTTTGGCAGTTTTGATAAACAGTACGTGGTGTCCATCACATATCTTTGGAGGCAAGATGGAAGAGGAGACCAGGAATCTAATAACTCGAACAGAGCAGAATTACCATCAATTATATGCACGGACTGGAGTTTGTAGCTGCCAAGCTTGCATAGTGAGGAATGAAACATCTCTGCATGACTCTTGTAGTCTTGAGATTCTGCACCTTGCACCCTGAACCATGCATGGATCCAGATGGCAACGGGGACGAAACCCATCGGGTTTTGCCTTCCCAAACCCATCCCCACGGGAAAATCGTAAACCCGTCCCCGTCCCCATCACCATGCGCGGGGCTAGTTTTCCGCCCGTCCCCTAAACGCATCGGGTTTCGGGGAACCCGCGGGGAACCCACGAGAAAATCAAAATATTTAAACAAACATAGTGACGACAAAGAATAACATTTCAACAGCAAAAAAAGCACATTTCAGCAACATAACTAGAGCAAATTTCAACAAAAAACAACCCGACTTGGGACGTGAGAGGCCACCATTGAGTTCGTCACCGCTGGCGACGCCCTTTCTCCAGATCAGACCGGCGGCAGGGGAGAAGACGTGGAGGGAAGAGGCTCGCCGGCGCAGATCGTGGTCGGCGGATCTTGCGAGATGGGATCGAGCCAGGCGGCGCCTGGGGTCCTAGGTTTAGGGTTAGGTATTATGTGGGAGAGAGAGATGAGGGCTCGAGCGAGGGGGAAAGGAGCGGGCGATACTGGCTGTTTGGCCTTCGACACTAGGGGGTGGGGGGCTCGGTAGTTTTGGGTTGGGCCGCGCAGGAGCACTGGTTGGTAAAAATGTATTTTGCCGGGTTTGCCGGGTTTCGGGTTTGGGGACTACCGAAACAGGTGCAAACCGACGAAACGTGTCGGGTTGTATAATGTGCCCAACAACAGCCCCGCAGGGATGAAAAGACGTTCATCCCCGTCCCCTAATAGATTAAAAACCCGCGGGGACGCGGGTTTCGGGGCCCCGTTGCCATCTTGAATCTGGACCAAAGATTCTGTTAAAAAATAGTCTTTCAGAGTGGATGTCGCTTAGAGGTGTCATTTCATAGATCCGGTCAGCACGATCTGGACAACAAGATCTTGCTACTTCTAATATGCGTGTTGTAGATATAATTCTGCTTGAAGAATCATTCTCTGGAAAAGCACAGTTGATTGCTTTCCATGCTAATGCAGACCATATATCATCAATGATGACAAGATACCTAATACAGGGGAGTATGAGTATAAATTAATTAGGATATAGATATAATTGCACCATAAAAGAAAAACAATTGTAAAATTCCTATCAGCCTATAAACCATGCAATGGCAAGCACAACTAGAGGTGCAATGGTGTTCATACTCTGCACATCGAAATTACATCCTCGAAACAATTAACTAGAATAATGATATTTGCACATAACGCATATTTCATAGAAAATAATTAGCAATACCATATATTACCTTTTATCTTGTAATAGTTCTCTTAGCTTTCCAATGGATTTCTTTTCGTCCCAGCTCTCCAAATCTTTTGTGAATTCATCCTTGCAAGACACCTGTGAAATCAAATCCTTGATGATTTTCTTTGTATCTGGCTTTTGTGAGACTGACACAAAAGCATGGCAGTCAAAACGCCCTTGAATCTTGCGATAGACTTCATTAGTCAGTGTTGTCTTTCCCAATCCACCGAACCCAACAATCGACAACACCCTGCGATGATGATTGCTTTCTTCTCCCAGCATCCACCTGGCAAGCTCGTCTCTTGGACCATCAATGCCAACAAGGTGTGCCTCCTCAACAAAAAGAGCGGCCAACCGGGGATCCACGGTGGCTTGGCCCAGGTTGCTAGAAGCAACATCATCCAGCTTGTAGCTAGTCTTGAGCTCTTTCACTTGCTTGATACGAAGCTGTAGGTCCTCGATTTGGCTGGCAATTCCATGCCGGGCTCCGAGCGTCTTTACACGGCGAGCGGTCTTGCGGAAGAACTCCTTAAAGCCCTCGCCGTCCCCTCCTTTGCCGAGATGGTGAATGAACTTATCGAAAAGATCCTTTGTATCGTAGGCCAACTCCCTCACCAGTGATACCCATTCCTTCACTTGGTCATCAGGGTCTTCCAGCCTTGCGTACTTATTTAGCGCACCATCCATACCTTTAAACTCAGACTGGAGGGAGCGGATCTCTCGGCGAACCCCTTTCAGGTGGCCGCACTCGCCGGCAAGCAAATCAACGAGCTTCCCCAGCAGAGGGCCCAACGCGCCCAGCGCAGCGGTCACCACAGGCGCCATGGTGTTGGAAATATGCCCTAGAGGCAATAATTAAAGGATTATTATTATATTTCCTTGTTCATGATAATTGTCTTTTATTCATGCTATAATTATGTTATCCGGAAATCGTAATACATGTGTGAATACTTAGACACCAACATGTCCCTAGTAAGCCTCTAGTTGACTAGCTCGTTGATCAACAGATAGTCATGGTTTCCTGACTATGGACATACATTGGATGTCATTGATAACGAGATCACATCATTAGGAGAATGATATGATGGACAAGACCCATATCCTAAACATAGCACAAGATCGTATAGTTCGTTTGCTAGAGTTTTTCCAATGTCAAGTATCTTTTCCTTAGACCGTGAGATTGTGTAACTCCCAGATACCGTAGGAGTGCTCTGGGTATACCAAACGTCACAACGTAACTGGGTGACTATAAAGGTATACTACGGGTATCTCCGAAAGTGTCTGTTGGGTTGACACGGATCAAGACTGGGATTTGTCACTCCGTATGACGGAGAGGTATCTCTGGGCCCACTCGGTAACGCATCATCATAATGAGCTCAAAGTGACCAAGTGTATGGTCACGGGATCATGCATTACGGTACGAGTAAAGTGACTTGCTGGTAACGAGATTGAACGAGGTATTGGGATACCGACGATCGAATCTCGGGCAAGTAACATACCGATTGACAAAGGGAATTGTACACGGGGTTGCTTGAATCCTCGACATCATGGTTCATCTGATGAGATCATCGAGGAGCATGTGGGAGCCAACATGGGTATCCAGATCCGCTGTTGGTTATTGACCGGAGAGCCGTCTCGGTCATGTCTACATGTCTCCCGAACCCGTAGGGTCTACACACTTAAGGTTCGGTGACGCTAGGGTTGTAGAGATATGAATATGCAGTAACCCGAAAGTTGTTCGGAGTCCCGGATGAGATCCTGGACGTCACGAGGAGTTCCGGAATGGTCCGGAGGTGAAGAATTATATATAGGAAGTGCAGTTTCGGCCATCGGGAGAGTTTCGGGGTCACCGGTATTGTACCGGGACCACCGGGTGGGGCCACCCATCCCGGAGGGCCCCATGGGCCAAAGTGGGGAGGGGAACCAGCCCATAGTGGGCTGGTGCGCCCCCCTAGGCCCACCCCATGCGCCTAGGGTTGGAACCCTAGGGGTGGGGGGCGCCCCACCTTGCCTTGGGGGCTACTCCACCCTTGGCTGCCGCCCCCCCTAGGAGATCCCATCTCCTAGGGCCGCCCCCCCTAGGGGAGCCTATATAAAGGGGGGGAGGGAGGGGGCAGCCATACCTTGAGTCTTGGCGCCTCCCTCTCCCCTGCTACACCTCTCTCTCTCTCGCAGTATACGGCGAAGCCCTGCTACTGTGACGCCCTGCATCCACCACCACGCCGTCGTGCTGCTGGATCTTCATCAACCTCTCATTTCCCCTTGCTGGATCAAGAAGGAGGAGACGTCACGCTGACCGTACGTGTGTTGAACACGGAGGTGCCGTCCGTTTGGCGCTAGGATCTCCGGTGATTTGGATCACGTTGAGTACGTCTTCCTCATCCCCGTTCTTTGAACGCTTCCGCGCGTGATCTACAAAGGTATGTAGATGCAATCCAATCACTCGTTGCTAGATGAACTCATAGATGGATCTTGGTGAAACCGTAGGAAAATTTTTGTTTTCTGCAACGTTCCCCAACAGTGGCATCATGAGCCAGGTCTATGCGTAGTTCTCTTGCACGAGTAGAACACAATTTGTTGTGGGCGTTGATGTTGTCAACTTTCTTTCCGCTACTAGTCTTATCTTGCTTCAACGGTATTGTGGGATGAAGCGGCCCGGACCAACCTTACTCGTATGCTTACGTGAGACCGGTTCCACCGACTAACATGCACTAGTTGCATAAGGTGGCTGGCGGGTGTCTGTCTCTCCCACTTCACTTGGAGCGGATTCGATGAAAAGGGTCCTTATGAAGGGTAAATAGAAGTTGACAAATCACGTTGTGGCTTTCACATAGGTAAGAAAACGTTCTTGCTAGAACCCTATTGCAGCCACGTAAAACTTGCAACAACAATTAGAGGATGTCTAACTTGTTTTTGCAGCAAGTGTTCTGTGATGTGATATGGCCAAAGTTGTGATGAATGATGAATGATATATATGTGATGTATGAGATGTTCATGCTATTGTAATAGGAATCACGACTTGCATGTCGATGAGTATGACAATCGGCAGGAGCCATAGGAGTTGTCTTTATTTTTTGTATGACCTGCGTGTCATTGAGAAACGCCATGTAAATTACTTTACTTTATTGCTAAACGCGTTAGCCGTAGTAGTAGAAGTAATAGTTGGCGAGAAACTTCATGGAGACACGATGATGGAGATCATGATGATGGAGATCATGGTGTCATGCCGGTGACAAGATGATCATGGAGCCCCAAGATGGAGATCAAAGGAGCTATGTGATATTGGCCATATCATGTCACTATTATTATTTGATTGCATGTGATGTTTATCATGTTTCTGCATCTTGTTTACTTAGAATGACGGTAGTAAATAAGATGATCCCTCATAATAATTTCAAGAAAGTGTTCCCCCTAACTGTGCACCGTTGCGACAGTTCGTTGTTTCGAAGCACCACGTGATGATCGGGTGTTAGATTCCAACGTTCACATACAACGGGTGTAAGACAGATTTACACATACGAACACTTAGGTTGACTTGACGAGCCTAGCATGTACAGACATGGCCTCGGAACACAGAAGACCTAAAGGTCGAGCATGAGTCATATAGAAGATACGATCAACGTGAAGATGTTCACCGATGTTGACTAGTCCGTCTCACGTGATGATCGGACACGGCCTAGTTAACTCGGATCATGTTATACTTAGATTACTGGAGGGATGTCTATCTAAGTGGGAGTTCATTGTATAATTTGATTAGATGAACTTAATTATCATGAACTTAGTCTAAAATTTTTACAATATGTCTTGTAGTTCAAATGGCCAACGTAGTCCTCAACTTCAACGCGTTCCTAGAGAAAACCAAGCTGAAAGACGATGGTAGCAACTATACGGACTGGGTCCGGAACCTGAGGATCATCCTCATAGCTGCCAAGAAAGATTATGTCCTACAAGCACCGCTAGGTGACGTACCTGTTCTCCCTGCAGAACAAGACGTTATGAACGCTTGGCAGGCACGTACCGATGACTACTCTCTCGTTCAGTGCGGCATGCTTTACAACTTAGAGCCGGGGCTCCAAAAGCGTTTTGAGAGACACGGAGCATATGAGATGTTCGAAGAGCTGAAAATGGTTTTCCAAGCTCATGCCCGGGTTGAGAGATATCAAGTCTCCGACAAGTTCTTCAGCTGTAAGATGGAGGAAAACAGTTCTGTCAGTGAGCACATACTCACTATGTCTGGGTTGCATAACCGCTTGACTCAGCTGGGAGTTAATCTCCCGGATGATGCGGTCATTGACAGAATCCTTCAGTCGCTTCCACCGAGCTACAAGAGCTTTGTGATGAACTTCAATATGTAGGGGATGGAAAAGACCATTCCTGAAGTATTTGCAATGCTGAAATCAGCAGAGGTAGAAGTCAAAAAGGAACATCAAGTGTTGATGGTGAATAAAACCACTAAGTTCAAGAAGGGCAAGGGTAAGAAAGCCTTCAAGAAGGACGGCAAGGGATTTGCCGCGCCCGGCAAGCAAGCTGCCGGGAAGAAGCCAAAGAATTGACCCAAGCCAGAGACTGAGTGCTTTTATTGCAAGGGAAGTGGTCACTGGAAGCGGAACTGCCCCAAATACTTAGCGGACAAGAAAGCCGGCATCACGAAAGGTATATGTGATATACATGTAATTGATGTGTACCTTACCAGTACTCGTAGTAGCTCCTGGGTATTTGATACCGGTGCGGTTGCTCACATTTGTAACTCAAAACAGGAGCTGCGGAATAAGCGGAGACTGGCGAAGGACGAGGTGACGATGCGCGTCGAGAATGGTTCCAAGGTCAATGTGATCGCCGTCGGCACGCTACCTCTACATTTACCTTCGGGATTAGTTTTAAACCTTAATAATTGTTATTTAGTGCCAGCTTTGAGCATGAACATTGTATCAGGATCTCGTTTAATTCGAGATAGCTACTCATTTAAATCCGAGAATAATGGTTGTTCTATTTATATGAGAGATATGTTTTATGGTCATGCTCCGATGGTGAATGGTTTATTCTTAATGAATCTCGAGCGTAATGCTACACATGTTCATAGTGTGAGTACCAAAAGATGTAAGATTGATAATGATAGTCCCACATACTTGTGGCACTGCCGCCTTGGTCACATAGGTGTCAAACGCATGAAGAAGCTCCATGCTGATGGACTTTTAGAGTCTCTTGATTACGAATCATTTGACACGTGCGAACCATGCCTCATGGGTAAAATGACCAAGACTCCGTTCTCAGGAACAATGGAGCGAGCAACCAACTTATTGGAAATCATACATACTGATGTGTGCGGTCCAATGAGTGTTGAGGCTCGCGGTGGCTATCGTTATGTTCTCACCCTCACTGATGACTTAAGTAGATATGGGTATGTCTACTTAATGAAACACAAGTCTGAGACCTTTGAAAAGTTCAAGGAATTTCAGAGTGAGGTTGAGAATCAACGTGACAGGAAAATCAAGTTCCTGCGATCAGATCGTGGAGGAGAATACTTGAGTCACGAGTTTGGCACACACTTAAGAAAATGTGGAATAGTTTCACAACTCACGCCGCCTGGAACACCTCAGCGTAATGGTGTGTCCGAACATCGTAATCGCACTCTATTAGATATGGTGCGATCTATGATGTCTCTTACCGATTTACCGCTATCTTTTTGGGGCTATGCTTTAGAGACTGCCGCATTCACTTTAAATAGGGCTCCGTCGAAATCCGTTGAGACGACACCGTATGAATTATGGTTTGGGAAGAAACCTAAGCTGTCGTTTCTAAAACTTTGGGGATGCGATGCTTATGTCAAGAAACTTCAACCTGAAAAGCTCGAACCCAAGTCGGATAAATGCGTCTTCATAGGATACCCTAAAGAAACTATTGGGTATACCTTCTACCTCAGATCCGAAGGCAAGATCTTTGTTGCCAAGAATGGATCCTTTCTAGAGAAGGAGGTTCTCTCGAAAGAAGTAAGTGGGAGGAAAGTAGAACTTGATGAAGTATTACCTCTTGAACCGGAAAATGGCGCAACTCAAGAAAATGTTCCTGAGGTGCCTGCACCGACTAGAGAGGAAGTTAATGATGATGATCAAGATACTTCTGATCAAGCTCCTACTGAAATTCGAAGGTCCACAAGGACACGTTCCGCACCAGATTGGTACGGCAACCCTGTCTTGGAAATCATGTTGTTAGACAACGGTGAACCTTCGAACTATGAAGAAGCGATGGCAGGCCCGGATTCCGACAAATGGCTGGAAGCCATGAAATCCGAGATAGGATCCATGTATGAAAACGAAGTATGGACTTTGACTGACTTGCCCATAGAGCCGCGAGCCATAGAAAATAAATGGATCTTTAAGAAGAAGATAGACGCAGATGGTAATGTGACCATCTATAAAGCTCGGCTTGTCGCTAAGGGTTATCGACAAGTTTAAGGGGTTGACTACGATGAGACTTTCTCACCGGTAGCGAAGCTGAAGTCCGTCCGAATCATGTTAGCAATTGCCGCATTCTATGATTATGAGATAGGGCAAATGGACGTCAAAACGGCATTCCTTAATGGTTTCCTTAAGGAAGAATTGTATATGATGCAGCCAGAAGGTTTTGTCGATCCTAAGTATGCTGACAAGGTGTGCAAGCTCCAACGCTCGATTTATGGGCTGGTGCAAGCATCTCGGAGTTGGAACATTCGCTTTGTTGAGATGATCAAAGCGTTTGGGTTTATGCAGACTTATGGAGAAGCCCGCGTTTACAAGAAAGTGAGTGGGAGCTCTGTAGCATTTCTCATATTATATGTAGATGACATACTTTTGATGGGAAATGATATAGAGCTTTTGGACAGCATTAAGGCCTACTTGAATAAGAGTTTTTCAATGAAGGACCTTGGAGAAGCTGCTTATATATTAGGCATCAAGATCTACAGAGATAGATCAAGACGCCTCATAGGTCTTTCACAAAGCACGTACCTTGATAAGATATTGAAGAAGTTCAATATGGATCAGTCTAAGAAGGGGTTCTTGCCTGTGTTGCAAGGTGTGAAATTGAGCTCAGCTCAATGTCCGACCACGGCAGAAGATATAGAAGAGATGAGTGTCATCCCCTATGCCTCAGCCATAGGTTCTATTATGTATGCCATGCTGTGTACCAGACCTGATGTAAACCTTGCCGTGAGTTTGGTAGGAAGGTCCCAAAGTAATCCCGGCAAGAAACACTGGACAGCGGTCAAGAATATCCTGAAGTACCTGAAAAGGACTAAGGAAATGTTTCTCGTTTATGGAGGTGATGAAGAGCTCGTTGTAAAAGGTTATGTCGACGCTAGCTTCAACACAGATCTGGATGACTCTAAGTCACAAACCGGATACGTGTATATTTTGAATGGTGGGGCAGTAAGCTGGTGCAGTTGCAAGCAGAGCATCGTGGCGGGATCTACATGTGAAGCGGAGTACATGGCAGCCTCGGAGGCAGCGCATGAAGCAATTTGGGTGAAGGAGTTCATCACCGACCTAGGAGTCATACCCAATGCGTCGGGGCCGATCAAGCTCTTCTGTGACAACACTAGAGCTATTGCTCTTGCCAAGGAGCCCAGGTTTCACAAGAAGACAAGGCACATCAAGCGTCGCTTCAACTCCATTCGTGAAAATGTTCAAGATGGAGACATAGATATTTGTAAAGTGCATACGGACCTGAATGTTGCAGATCCGTTAACTAAACCTCTCCCTAGAGCAAAACATGATCAACACCAGAATTCCATGGGTGTTCGATTCATCACAATGTAACTAGATTATTGACTCTAGTGCTAGTGGGAGACTGTTGGAAATATGCCCTAGAGGCAATAATAAAAGGATTATTATTATATTTCCTTGTTCATGATAATTGTCTTTTATTCATGCTATAATTGTGTTATCCGGAAATCGTAATACATGTGTGAATACTTAGACACCAACATGTCCCTAGTAAGCCTCTAGTTGACTAGCTCGTTGATCAACAGATAGTCATGGTTTCCTGACTATGGACATTGGATGTCATTGATAACGAGATCACATCATTAGGAGAATGATATGATGGACAAGACCCATATCCTAAACATAACACAAGACCGTATAGTTCGTTTGCTAGAGTTTTTCCAATGTCAAGTATCTTTTCCTTAGACCATGAGATCGTGTAACTCCCGGATACCATAGGAGTGCTCTGGGTATACCAAACGTCACAACGTAACTGGGTGACTATAAAGGTATACTACGGGTATCTCCGAAAGTGTCTGTTGGGTTGACACGGATCAAGACTGGGATTTGTCACTCCGTATGACGGAGAGGTATCTCTGGGCCCACTCGGTAACGCATCATCATAATGAGCTCAAAGTGACCAAGTGTATGGTCACGGGATCATGCATTACGGTACAAGTAAAGTGACTTGCCGGTAACGAGATTGAACGAGGTATTGGGATACCAATGATCGAATCTCGGGCAAGTAACGTACCGATTGACAAAGGGAATTGTACACGGGGTTGCTTGAATCCTCGACATCATGGTTCATCTGATGAGATCATCGAGGAGCATGTGGGAGCCAACATGGGTATCCAGATCCCGCTGTTGGTTATTGACCGGAGAGCCGTCTCGGTCATGTTTACATGTCTCCCGAACCCGTAGGGTCTACACACTTAAGGTTCGGTGATGCTAGGGTTGTAAAGATATGAATATGCAGTAACCCGAAAGTTGTTCGGAGTCCCGGATGAGATCCTGGACGTCACGAGGAGTTCCGGAATGGTCCGGAGGTGAAGAATTATATATAGGAAGTGCAGTTTCGGCCATCGGGAGAGTTTCGGGGTCACCGGTATTGTACCGGGACCACCGGAAGGGTCCCGGGGGTCCACCGGGTGGGGCCACCCATCCCGGAGGGCCCCATGGGCCAAAGTGGGGAGGGGAACCAGCCCATAGTGGGCTGGTGCGCCCCCCTAGGCCCACCCCATGCGCCTAGGGTTGGAACCCTAGGGGTGGGGGGGGGCGCCCCACCTTGCCTTGGGGGCTACTCCACCCTTGGCCGCCACCCTCCCTAGGAGATCCCATCTCCTAGGGCCGGCGCCCCCCCTAGGGGAGCCTATATAAAGGGGGGGGGAGGGAGGGGCAGCCATACCTTGAGTCTTGGCGCCTCCCTCTCCCCTGCTACACCTCTCTCTCTCGTAGTATATGGCGAAGCCCTGCTACTGTGACGCCCTGCATCCACCACCACGCCGTCGTGTTGCTGGATCTTCATCAACCTCTCCTTTCCCCTTGCTGGATCAAGAAGGAGGAGACGTCACACTGACCGTACGTGTGTTGAACACGGAGGTGTCGTCCGTTCGACGCTAGGATCTCCGGTGATTTGGATCACGTTGAGTACGTCTTCCTCATCCCCGTTCTTTGAACGCTTCCGCGCGTGATCTACAAAGGTATGTAGATGCAATCCAATCACTCGTTGCTAGATGAACTCATAGATGGATATTGGTGAAACCGTAGGAATTTTTTGTTTTCTGCAACGTTCCCCAACACATGGATCCTGGAGCTCTCCTCTCAGCACCCCATCTTTCGCTTGTGCTTCTGTTTGTGTGGCGGGCGCTTGGAATGGGGATGGAACACAACATACGCAAGTGCGTGATTGGGGAGCCGGGGTGCGTACGAGTCGCAAGCTTTCTTTGACTCACCCGTTGCTGCTGGGAGCTGCAACCGCAGGTGCAGTTGTTGCACGACGGCCGGCGGAGGTTGGGACTCCAGATGGCAACAGGGACGAAACCCATCGAGTTTTGCCTTCCCAAACCCATCCCCATGGGAAACTCGCAAACCCGTCCCCGTCCCCATCACCATGCGCGGGGCTAGTTTTCCGCCCGTCCCCTAAACCCATCGGGTTTCGGGGTACCCGCGGGGAACCCACGAGAAAATCAAAATATTTAAACAAACATAGTGGCGACAAAGACTAACATTTCAACAGCAAAAAAAGCACATTTCAGCAGCATAACTAGAGCAAATTTCAACAAAAAACAACCCGACTTGGGACGTGAAGAGGCCACCATTGAGTTCGTCACCGCTGGCGACGCCCGTTCTCCAGATCAGACCGGCGACAGGGGAGAAGACGTGGAGGGAGGAGGCTCGCCGGCGCAGATCGTGGTCGGCGGATCTTGCGAGATGGGATCGAGCCAGGCGGCGCCTGGGGTCCTAGGTTTAGGGTTAGGTATTATGTGGGAGAGAGAGATGAGGGCTCGAGCGAGGGGGAAAGGAGCGGGCGATACTGGCTGTTTGGCCTTCGACACTAGGGGGTGGGGGGCTCGGTAGTTTTGGGTTGGGCCGCGCAGGAGCACTGGTTGGTAAAAAATGTATTTTGCCGGGTTTGCCGGGTTTCGGGTTTGGGGACTACCGAAACGGGTGCAAACCGACGAAACGTGTCGGGTTGTATAATGTGCCCAACAACAGCCCCGCAGGGATGAAAAGACGTCCATCCCCGTCCCCTAATAGATTAAAAACCCGCGGGGACGCGGGTTTCGGGGCCCCGTTGCCATCTTGAATCTGGACCAAAGATTCTGTTAAAAAATAGTCTTTCAGAGTGGATGTCGCTTAGAGGTGTCATTTCATAGATCCGGTCAGCACGATCTGGACAACAAGATCTTGCTACTTCTAATATGCGTGTTGTAGATATAATTCTACTTGAAGAATCATTCTCTGGAAAAGCACAGTTGATTGCTTTCCATGCTAATGCAGACCATATATCATCAATGATGACAAGATACCTAATACAGGGGAGTATGAGTATAAATCAATTAGGATATAGATATAATTGCACTATAAAAGAAAAACAATTGTAAAATTCCTATCAGCCTATAAACCATGCAATGGCAAGCACAACTAGAGGTGCAATGGTGTTCATACTGTGCACATCAAAATTACATCCTCGAAACAATTAACTAGAATAATGATATTTGCACATATCGCATATTTCATAGAAAATAATTAGCAATACCATATATTACCTTTTATCTTGTAATAGTTCTCTTAGCTTTCCAATGGATTTCTTTTCATCCCAGCTCTCCAAATCTTTTGTGAATTCATCCTTGCAAGACACCTGTGAAATCAAATCCTTGATGATTTTCTTTGTATATGGCTTTTGTGAGACTGACACAAAAGCATGGCAGTCAAAACGCCCTTGAATCTTGCGATAGACTTCATTCGCCAGTGTTGTCTTTCCCAATCCACCGAACCCAACAATCGAGAACACCCTGTGATGATGATTGCTTTCTTCTCCCAGCATCCACCTGGCAAGCTCGTCTCTTGGACCATCAATGCCAACAAGGTGTGCCTCCTCAACAAAAAGAGCGGCCAACCGGGGATCCACGGTGGCTTGGCCCAGGTTGCTAGAAGCAACATCATCCAGCTTGTAGCTAGTCTTGAGCTCTTTCACTTGCTTGATACGAAGCTGTAGGTCGTCGATTTGGCTGGCAATTCCATGCCGAGCTCCGAGCGTCTTTACACGGCGAGCGGTCTTGCGGAAGAACTCCTTAAAGCCCTCGCCCTCCCCTCCTTTGCCGAGATGGTGAATGAACTTATCGAAAAGATCCTCTGTATCGTAGGCCAACTCCCTCACCAGTGATACCCATTCCTTCACTTGGTCATCAGGGTCTTCCAGCCTTGCGTACTTATTTAGCGCACCATGCATACCTTTAAACTCAGACTGGAGGGAGCGGATCTCTCGGTGAACCCCTTTCAGGTGGCCGCACTCGCCGGCGAGCAAATCAGCGAGCTTCCCCAGCAGAGGGCCTAACGCGCCCAGCGCAGCGGTCACCACAGGCGCCATGGATCCTGGAGCTCTCCTCTCAGCACTCCATCTTTCGCTTGTGCTTCTGTTTGTGTGGCGGGCGCTTGGAATGGGGATGGAACACAACGCACGCAAGTGCGTGATTGGGGAGCCGGGGTGCGTACGAGTCGCAAGCTTTCTTTGACTCACCCGTTGCTGCTGGGAGCTGCAACCGCAGGTGCAATTGTTGCACGACGGCCGGCGGAGGTTGGGACCGACGACAAGGACGGCTGGCAGGGGTGGGGACTGGCGACGAGGACAGCCACTGGAAGGGAGAGGAGGCGTGACGCCGTGCACCTGAGCGGGAGATGCGGTCCTAGCCAGATGAAGAAGAGGCTGCGGGGAGAACCGTTTTTTTTCGCCAGATCCATTGGACCACGCGGCTCATATCCAACGGCTCAGACGCGACCGGTCCAACTATTGGGCCGGCGCCCCAGCGCCTAGCTTTGCCCTTATGGTTACTACTACATCCGTTGCATAACATAAGAGTGTTTTCGACACTAGTGAGTAGTAATTTTTCTTTTGCACACACATCCGGTGGAGCTCGTTGCCGTACTGCTGCTCCTCTGCACTTCGAAGGAGGTAATGGCATGATTTGTCAGATTGTAATGGTCACAAAATTTGATTCCTATCTGCCTGTAATAAAAAGAGCATGCAAAGATTCCAATGGTCGGTCATTATGTTCAGACTAGCTATTTGCCCGTGCGTTGCAACGGAGCCATACATAGCCAGTACTATAACATCAATCACGTATGTCTACAGCCATATCTCAACGTTAACAATTCTATCTAAAAATCATGATTTTTGGTAGGTATTGTTAGTGTTATATTTATTGTAGCCTTTTGGTCTTTTGCATTCTGGCCTTTGGCCTTCCCCTATACATGTATATATAATGGCTTTTAGCCTCTTGGTAATATCAAGTTGCATATTCTTAACATGGTATTAGATCTAGGCCAATTTTTTGCACGCTGCAACTCGTGCTACTGATCCACCCCACGTCGCCGTCATTCTCCGTGGCCGCCGCTGCTTTTTGGCCGCTGGCTCTCTACGGCCGTTACTCTCCTTCCGATCGAGCCGCCTGCTCGTCTCCTCCCGATCGAGCTCCACCGAGTCCTCTGAATCGAATCCCATCTCGCCGGCCTCCTATGGATTGAATTCGATCCAGCCCTCTGGGTCGGACTCCATCGCGACCGGCCTTCTCTGGATCTGATCCCCGCCGGCTTGGCGCCGGCCGCCGGATCTCGCTGCCAGTTGCCGGTCACCGCCGCGTCCATCTGCTGCGGCCGCTGGCTGCGATTGTCGTCGGGACCCCTGTCTGCGCCCGTTCGAGCCGCCTGCTGGCTGATCCGTGCTGCTCTCGGGTGCCAGGCCGTTCTGCGCAACGTGACCCGATCTGGTGGTCGCTGGGGCTGCTATACTGATATCCCCTGCGTGACTGGTGTTTCTCCTTTTTTTTGAGGTGAACTGGTGTTTCTCCTTTTTTTTGAGACAATCTCGCGAAACTTTATTAACCCGTCACAATGTTTACAGGGACGAACTGAAGATCTCCCGGCTGGCCTAACCAAACATGTCGGCCAACCGCGAGGGAGAGAGAATGTTTCGCTAGATTGTGAGCTTCATAGTTTGAGCTCCTATATTCATGACCAAAGTTACAAGTTAAAAAGCTAGAAGAGTGTTCCAATATCTCCCGAAGGACAGCTCCATAAGAAGCTAGCTTGCCTTGATGCATCTCGTCGACAACCACCTTGCAGTCCGAAGCAACCTGAATGTCTCGTGCATTCAGATCATTTGCCAATGAAAGAGCTTCCCTTATGGCTAGGGCTTCCAGCGTTTGAGGCTCTGTGATATGCTTAAACACAATGGCCGAAGCCCCCCAAAAGTTGCCCTGTTGATCCCTACAGATTGCTCCCACTGAGCCATGTTTCCTCCTCACAGCCACTGCTCCATCAACATTGATCTTGACGCAACCTTGGATTGGCGGCACCCACGTTGCACTCCGCATCCGTGGTACTGCATTCGTCTCCCTTTTGTTGACTATCTCCATCTCTGAAAGATACTTATTAATGAAAGCCGCAGTAGCGTGTGGAGATTGAAATATATCCTCATGAATTGCCTTTCTTCTTGCAGCCCAAATTGCCCACATGGTTACGACAACACGGGTGAAATCATGAGCATCTAGCATTTCATGTATAGCAAACAACCAGTCCTTTGCGTCTTCCTCTTGGTGTGTTATGATTTTCTCGACCAACTCCTCGGGTGCGATAGCCCATACGCTTCTTGCGAGAGCACAGGAAAGGAGTGCATGTCTCCATGTATCCCTAGCTCCACACAAGCCGCATGTATCTGTCTCAGCCATATGGCGATGATGAAGCACTTCACCACTGGGCATAGAATGCCTAGCTAGTCTCCACAGGAACATACAAAGTTTCGAGGGTACCTGGATATGCCATATAGTGCTCCAAAACCTGCTGTTATGCCCCGTGTATGAGCCATCGGCCTCATTCCACCATCCCTCTCTACTCATCTTTGTACGCAATATCATCCTATATGCAGACCGAACTGGTGTTTCTCCTGGTCCTGAGTGTGTTCGTCCCTGCTATCCCCGCGCCAATTGGGCTGCTGGTGGGCCGCTGTGTTACTTAGCTATTTTGCCTTCTTCACTCGGCTTCCTTCAGCTGGCCTGAGTTCTGTCGTTGTTCCAAAAAAGAGGGAGAGAAAGTAAAAAAAATAGTACAAAAGAGAGAAAAAAGGGGTACGATGCTTTCGTCGGTACACATCTCCCTCGCCGCCCGGTGCTTTTTGACGGTATTCCATACACTGATCCCGTCTCACACTTGTGCCTTCCCTCGGTGCTTGGTGCTCGCCCACTTGGAGGTGGTGGTTGTCGCTCTACTTCGACACCTTTTGCGACTTCCATCGGTGCTGCTGCCTGCTCTACATCAACTCCATCAGCAGCTGCATCGCCTCCTCTAGCCGCTTCTTCTCCTGGCTATGTTGGTCGTTCTTCAGCGACTCTTCTCCCAACTTTCGCACCTGGTGATTGTCGCCCTACGTCGACTCCATTTGCGGGTTCTGCACACGGCGACAACTGCTCTTCGTCCGCGGGTGTTTCTACCTCGACCTCTTCCATTGTGTCTCTCTCTGCGCATGAGATTGCGCAACTGCGACGCCTGCTTGCTACCTGGGATTCTTCACTGACAGGTTCTGCTGTTTCCGTGACTGACTCTTCTGGCACTGAGAAACCACCCTCATTCAGGTGCATCCCCATGGATTCTTGATACTGGAGCTTCTTTTCATATGACTTATAATTCTTCCACTTTGACATCCGTTCGGCCTGTCGAGTCTCCAATTCGTGTTCTTACGGCTGACGACACTCCCCTCCCTGTCGCTAGTCGAGGCACTCTTAGCACTTCTTCTTTCCATGTTCCCTCTGTTGCTCATATCCGGGGGTCAGATTGTTGACTCTAGCTGTAGGGTCACTCTCGACTTTGATTCTTGTTCTATTCGGATCGTCGCACGGGCACTCTACTTGGTGCTGGCCCTCGACGCCCTGATGGTCTCTGGGAGCTTGACTGGCTTCATCTTCCCTCCGCTGCCACCGTCGCCAGTCTCGCAACCCCTGTTGTTGCATCTACCAGCTCTTTTCAGCAGTGGCATCATCGTCTTGGCCATTTATGTGGTTCTCGTCTCTCGTCTTTGGTTCATCGCGGTGTTCTGGGGTCTGTCTCCAGTAACGCTTCTTTGGATTGTCTGGGTTGTCGGCCTGGTAAGCAAATTCAGCTACCTTATCCTCACAGTGACTCAGTGTCCGAGCGCCCCTTTGATCTCATTCACTCTGATGTTTGGGGTCTGGCTCCCTTCACTTCGAAAGGGGGTCATCGCTACTATATAATCTTTATAGATGATTTTTCTCGATACACTTGGATCTATTTCATGTCTTCTCGTAGTGAAGTCTTATCTATATACAAAAAATTTGCTGCCATGGTTCATGCCCAGTTTTCCACTCCTATTCGTGTTTTTCGTGCAGATTCAGCTGGTGAGTATATCTCCCATGTGTTGTGAGGATTCCTTGCTGAGCAAGGTACTCTTCCTCAGTTCTCTTGCCCTGGTGCTCATGCTCAGAATGGTGTGGCTGAACGCAAGCATCGTCACCTTCTTGAAACGACGTGTGCGATGATGATAGCCGCTTCTCTTCCGCCTCACTTCTGGGCTAAGGCTATTACCACTTCCACCTATCTCATCAACATTCAGCCATCTACTGCTCTACAGGGTGGTATTCCTCTTGAACGCCTTTCTGATCGTTCTCCTGATTATTCAGCACTTCGTTCGTTTGGTTGCGTTTGTTATGTTTTGCTTGTCCCTCATGAACGCACCAAACTGACCGCTCAGTCTGTTGAGTGTGTATTTCTCCGATATAGTGATGAGCATAAGGGCTACCGGTGTTGCAATCCTATCAGTCGTATGATGCGTATTTCCCAGGATGTGACATTTGATGAGTCTCATCCTTTCTACCTACGTCCATCTTCCTCGTCCTTTTCCATGGAGGACATCTCATTTCCTACATTTCCGAATACACCTCCCTTTGTGCCCAGTATTCCTACACCTTGTCCCACTGTTATAGATCCGACCCCGTCCTCTCCTATGGTTTCTTCTCCTCCATCATCTCATGACTCCCCACCTTCATCACCGATACATTCCTCTTCTCCACCTTCATCACCGATACATTCCCCGTCTCCACCTCCAGTGATTCCACCTCTTCCCTCATTCCCTTTCCATTATACTTGTCGTCCACGTATTGTGGATGAGTCTACTGATGTGCCCTCTACTTTTGGTGTGTCGTCTTCCTTCTCTCAACCGACTTATGGTCTTCGTTCTTGGCCCTGCCGCGTCCTGATCGATATTCTCCTTCTCACTATGGTCTTTCAACTATTCTTGAGCCGACTTCTTATCAATATGTTGTTGTTCATCCTGAATGGCAGTTTGCGGTGGTAGAGGAGATTGCTGCCCTTGAGCGCACCAACACATGGGATCTGGTTTCTCTTCCTCCCGGTGTTCGTCCCATCACTTCTAAGTGGGTCTATAAGATAAAGACTCACTCTGATGGTTCTCTTGAGCGATATAAAGCTCGTCTCGTGGCTCGTGGCTTTCAGTAGGAGCACGGTCGTGATTACGATGAGACTTTTGCTCCTATGGCCCATATGACCACTATCCACACACTTCTCGCTGTGGCCTTTGTTTGAAGGAAATATGCCATAGAGGCAATAATAAAGTTATTATTTATTTCCTTATTTCATGATAAATGTTTATTATTCATGCTAGAATTGTATTAACCAGAAACATGATACATGTGTGAATACATAGACAAACAGAGTGTCACTAGTATGCCTCTACTTGACTAGCTCGTTGATCAAAGATGGTTATGTTTTCTAGCCATAGACATGAGTTGTCATTTGATTAACGGGATCACATCATTAGGAGAATGATGTGATTGACATGACCCATTCCGTTAGCTTAGCACCCGGTCGTTTAATATGTTGCTATTGCTTTCTTCATGACTTATACATGTTCCTATGACTATGAGATTATGCAACTCCCGTTTACCGGAGGAACACTTTGTGTGCTACCAAACATCACAACGTAACTGGGTGATTATAAAGGTGCTCTACAGGTGTCTCCGAAGGTACTTGTTGGGTTGGCGTATTTCGAGATTAGGATTTGTCACTCCGATTGTCGGAGAGATATCTCTGGGCCCACTCGGTAATGCACATCACTATAAGCCTTGCAAGCATTGCAACTAATGAGTTAGTTGTGAGATGACGTATTACGGAACGAGTAAAGAGACTTGCCGGTAATGAGATTGAACTAGGTATTGAGATACCGACGATCGAATCTCGGACAAGTAACATACCGATGACAAAGAGAACAATCTATGTTGTTATGCGGTTTGACCGATAAAGATCTTCGTAGAATATGTGGGAGCCAATATAAGCATCCAGGTTCCGCTATTGGTTATTGACCAGAGACGTGTCTCGGTCATGTCTACATAGTTCTCGAACCCGTAGGGTCCGCACGCTTAAAGTTTCGATGACAGTTATATTATGAGTTTATATGTTTTGATGTACCGAATGTTGTTCGGAGTCCCGGATGTGATCACGGACATGACGAGGAGTCTCGAAATGGTCGATACATAAAGATTGATATATTGGAAGCCTATATTTGGATATCGGAAGTGTTCCGGGTGAAATCGGGATTTTACCGGAGTACCGGGGGGTTACCGGAACCCCCCGGGGGCTTAATGGGCCTACATGGGCCTTAGTGGAAATAGAGGGCATCAAGGGGAGTGTGGGGCGCCCCCCAAGGCCCAAACCGAATTGGTTTAGGGCAAAGGGGGCCGGCCCCGTCTTTCCTTCTCCTCCTCTCCCTTTCCTTCCCCCTCTCCTACTCCTACTAGGAATAGGAGGAGTCCTACTCCTAGTGGGAGTAGGACTCCCCCTTGGTGCGCCTCTCCCTGGCCGGCCACCTCCTCCTCCCTTGCTCCTTTATATACGGGGGCAGGGGGGCACCCCATAGACACAACAATTGATCTGTTTGATCTTTTAGCCGTGTGCGGTGCCCCCCTCCACCATAGTCCACCTCGATAATACTGTAGCGGTGCTTAGGCGAAGCCCTGCGTCGGTAGAACATCAACATCTTCACCACGCCGTCGTGCTGATGAAACTCTCCCTCAACACTCGGCTGGATCGGAGTTCGAGGGACATCATCGGAATGAACGTGTGTTGAACTCGGAGGTGCCGTACATTCGGTACTTGATCGGTCCGATCGTGAAGACGTACGACTACATCAACCGCGTTGTGCTAACGCTTCTGCTTTCGGTCTACGAGAGTACATAGACAACACTCTTCCCTCTCATTGCTATGCATCACCATGATCTTGCGTGTGCGTAGGAAATTTTTTGAAATTACTACGTTCCCCAACAGTGGTATCAGAGCTTGGTTTTATGCGTTGATGTTATATGCATGAGTAGAACACAAGTGAGTTATGGGCGATATAAGTCATACTGCTTACCAGCATGTCATACTTTGGTTCGGCGGTATTGTTGGATGAAGCGGCCCAGACCGACATTACGCGTACGCTTACGCGAGACTGGTTCTACCGACGTGCTTTGCACAAAGGTGGCTGGCGGGTGTCAGTTTCTCCAACTTTAGTTGAACCGAGTGTGGCTACGCCCGGTCCTTGCGAAGGTTAAAACAGCACCAACTTGACAAACTATCGTTGTGGTTTTGATGCGTAGGTAAGAACAGTTCTTGCTAAGCCCGTAGCAGCCACGTAAAACTTGCAACAACAAAGTAGAGGACGTCTAACTTGTTTTTGCAGGGCATGTTGTGATGTGATATGGTCAAGACATGATGCTATATTTTATTGTATGAGATGATCATGTTTTGTAACCGAGTTATCGGCAACTGGCAGGAGCCATATGATTGTCGCTTTATTGTATGCAATGCAATCGCCCTGTAATGCTTTACTTTATCACTAAGCGGTAGTGATAGTCGTAGAAGCATAAGATTGGCGAGACGACAACGATGCTACGATGGAGATAAAGGTGTCGCGCCGGTGACGATGGTGATCATGGAGGTGCTTCGGAGATGGAGATCACAAGCACAAGATGATGATGGCTATATCATATCACTTATATTGATTGCATGTGATGTTTATCTTTTATGCATCTTATCTTGCTTTGATTGACGGTAGCATTATAAGATGATCTCTCACTAAATTTCAAGATAAAAGTGTTCTCCCTGAGTATGCACCATTGCCAAAGTTCGTCGTGCCCAGACACCACGTGATGATCGGGTGTGATAAGCTCTACGTCCATCTACAACGGGTGCAAGCCAGTTTTGCACACGCGGAATACTCAGGTTAAACTTGACGAGCCTAGTATATGCAGATATGGCCTCGGAACACTGAGACCGAAAGGTCGAGCGTGAATCATATAGTAGATATGATCAACATAGTGATGTTCACCATTGAAAACTACTCCATTTCACGTGATGATCGGTTATGGTTTAGTTGATTTGGATCACGTGATCACTTAGATGATTAGAGGGATGTCTATCTAAGTGGGAGTTCTTAAGTAATATGATTAATTGAACTATAATTTATCATGAACTTAGTCCTGGTAGTATTAGCATATCTATGTTGTAGATCAATAGCTCATGTTGTTGCTTCCCTATGTTTTATATGTGCTCCTAGAGAAAACTAAGTTGAAAGATGTTAGTAGCAATGATGCGGATTGGATCCGTGATCTGAGGTTTATCCTCATTGCTGCACAGAAGAATTATGTCCTTGATGCACCGCCAGTTGACAGACCTATTACAGGAGCAGATGCAGACGTTATGAACGTTTGGCGAGCTCAATATGATGACTACTTGATAGTTTAGTGCACCATGCTTAAACGGCTTAGAATCGGGACTTCAAAGACGTTTTGAACGTCTTGGACCATATGAGATGTTCCAGGAGTTGAAGTTAATATTTCAAGCAAATACCCGAGTTGAGAGATATGAAGTCTCCAACAAGTTCTATAGCTAAAAGATGGAGGAGAATAGCTCAAGCAGTGAGCATGTGCTCAGATTGTCTGGGTACTACAATCGCTTGAATCAAGTGGGAGTTAATCTTCCAGATAAAATAGTGATTGATAGAATTCTCTAGTCACCATCACCAAGTTAGTTGAACTTCGTGATGAACTATAATATGCAAGGGATAACGGAAACGATTCCCAAGCTCTTCGTGATGCTGAAATTGACGAAGGTAGAAATCAAGAAAAACATCAAGTGTTGATGGTTAACAAGACAACTAGTTTCAAGAAAAGGGCAAAGGGAAGAAAGGGGAACTTCAAGAAGAACGACAAGCAAGTTGCTGCTCAAGTGAAGAAGCCCAAGTCTGGACCTAAGCCTGAGACTAAGTGCTTCTACTGCAAAGGGACTGGTCACTGGAAGCGGAACTACCCCAAGTATTTGGTGGATAAGAAGGATGGCAAAGTGAACAAAGCTATATTTGATATACATGTTATTGATGTGTACTTTACTAGTGTTTATAGCAACCCCTCGGTATTTGATACTGGTTCAGTTGCTAAGAGTAGTAACTCGAAACGGGAGTTGCAAAAATAAACAGAGACTAGTTAAGGGTGAAGTGACGATGTGTGTTGGAAGTGGTTCCAAGATTGATATGATCATCATCTCACACTCCCTATATTTTCAGGATTAGTGTTGAACCTAAATAAGTGTTATTTAGTGTTTGCATTGAGCATGAATATGATTGGATTATGTTTATTGCAATACGGTTATTCATGTAAGCTAGAGAATAATTGTTGTTCTGTTTACATGAATAAAACCTTCTATGGTCATACACCCAATGAAAATGGTTTGTTGGATCTCGATCGTGGTGATACACATTTTCATAATATTGAAGCCAAAAGATGCAAAGTTAATAATGATAGTGCAACTTATTTGTGGCACTGTCGTTTAGGTCATATTGGTGTAAAGCGCATGAAGAAACTCCATGCTGATGGGTTTTTGGAATCACGTGATTATGAATCACTTAATTCTTGCGAGCCATGCCTCATGGGCAAGATGACTAAAACACTGTTCTCCGGTACTATGGAGAGAGCAACAGATTTGTTGGAAATCATACATACAGATGTATGTGGTCCGATGAATGTTGAGGCTCGTGGCAGATATCATTATTTTCTAACCTTCACAGATGATTTGAGTAGATATGGGTATATCTACTTAATGAAACAGAAGTTTGAAACATTTGAAAAGTTCATACAATTTCAGAGTGAAGTGGAAAATCATCGTAACAAGAAAATAAAGTTTCTATGATCTGATCATGGAGACAAATATTTGAGTTACGAGTTTGGTCTTCAATTAAAACAATATGGAATAGTTTCACAAATTTGTGCCACCTGGAACACCACAGCATAATGGTGTGTCCGAACGTCATAACCGTACTTTATTGGATATAGTGCAATCTATGATGTCTCTTACCGATTTACTACTATCATTTTGGGGTTATGCATTAGAGACAGCTACATTCACGTTAAAAAGGGCACCATCTAAATCCGTTGAGACGACACCATATGAATTGTGGTTTGGCAAGAAACCAAAGTTGTCGTTTCTTAAAATTTGGGGTTGCAATTCTTATGTGAAAAAGTTTCATACTGATAAGCTTAAAACCCAAATCGGAGAAATGTGTCTTCATAGGATACCCAAAGGAGACAGTTGGGTACACCTTCTATCACAGATCCGAAGGCAAGACATTCGTTGCTAAGAATGGATCGTTTCTAGAGAAGGAGTTTCTCTGAAAGAAGTGAACGGGAGGAAAGTAGAACTTGATGAGGTAAATGTACCTGTCCCTTATTGGAAAGTAGTTCATCACAGAAACCGGTTCCTATGACACCTACACCAATTAGTGAGGAAGCTAATGATGATGATCATGAAACTTCAGATCAAGTTACTACCGGACCTCGTAGGTCAACCAGAGTAAGATCCGCACCAGAGTGGTAAGGTAATCCTTTTCTGGAGATCATGTTACTTGACCATGACGAACCTACGAACTATGAGGAAGCGATGATGAGCCCAGATTCCGCGAAATGGTTTGAGGCCATGAAATCTGAGATGGGATCCATCTATGAGAACAAAGTATGGACTTTGATTGACTAGCCCAATGATCGGCGAGCCATTGAGATTAAATGGATCTTCAAGAGGAAGACAGACGCTGATAGTAGTGTTACTATCTACAAAGCTAGAATTGTCGCAAAAGGTTTTCGACAAGTTCAAGGTGTTGACTACGATGAGAGTTTCTCACTCGAATCTATGCTTAAGTCTGTCCGAATCATGTTAGCAATTGCCGCATTTTATGAAATCTGGCAAATGGATAAACAAAACTGCATTCCTTAATGGATTTATTAAAGAAGAGTTGTATATGATGCAACCAGAAGGTTTTGTCAATCCTAAAGGTGCTAACAAAATATGCAAGCTCCAGCGATCCATCTATGGACTGGTGCAAGCATCTCAGAGTTGGAATATACGCTTTGATAAGTTGATCAAAGCATACAGTTTTATACAGACTTGCGGTGAAGCCTGTATTTGCAAGAAAGTGAGTGGGAGCACTACAACATTTCTGATAATTATATGTGAATGACATATTGTTGATCGGAAATAATGTAGAATTATTCTACAAAGCATAAATGAGTGTTTGAAAGGAGTTTTTCAAAGAAAGACCTCGGTGAAGCTGACTACATATTGAGCATCAAGATCTATAGAGATAGATCAAGACGCTTGATAAGTTTTTTCAATGAGTACATACCTTGACAAGATTTTGAAGTAGTTCAAAATGGAACAGTCAAAGAAAGAGTTCTTGCCTGTGTTACAAGGTGTGAAATTGAGTAAGACTCAAAGCCCGACCACGGCAGAAGATAGAAAGAGAATGAAAGTCATTCCCTATGCCTCAGCCATAGGTTCTATAAAGTATGCCATGCGGTGTACCTGATCTATTGTATGCCCTACACTGATTTTGACAAGGGAGTATAATAGTGATCTAGGAGTAGATCACTAGACAGCCGTCAAAATTATCCTTAGCGGAATAAGGATATGTTTCTCGATTATGGAGGTGATAAAATGGTTCGTCGTAAAGGGTTACGTCGATGCAAATTTTGACACTGATCCAGATGACCCTAAGTCTCAATCTGGATACATATTAAAAGTGGGAGCAATTAGCTAGAGTAGCTCCGTGCAGAGCATTGTTGACATAAAAATTTGCAAAATACATACGGATCTGAATGTGGCAAACCCGTTGACTAAATTTATCTCACAAGCAAAACATGATCACACCTTAGTACTCTTTGGGTGTTAATCACATAGTGATGTGAACTAGATTATTGACTCTAGTAACCCTTTGGGTGTTGGTCACATGACGATGTGAACTATGGGTGTTAATCACATGGTGATGTGAACTATTGGTATTAAATCACATGGCGATGTGATCTAGATTATTGACTCTAGTGCAAGTGGGAGACTGAAGGAAATATGCCCTAGTGGCAATAATAAAGTTATTATTTATTTCCTTATTTCATGATAAATGTTTATTATTCATGCTAGAATTGTATTAACCGGAAACATGATACATGTGTGAATACATAGACAAACAGAGTGTCACTAGTATGCCTCTACTTGACTAGCTCGTTGATCAAAGATGGTTATGTTTCCTAGCCATAGACATGAGTTGTCATTTGATTAACGGGATCACATCATTAGGAGAATGATGTGATTGACATGACCCATTCCGTTAGCTTAGCACCCGATCGTTTAGTATGTTGCTATTGCTTTCTTCATGACTTATACATGTTCCTATGACTATGAGATTATGCAACTCCCGTTTATCGGAGGAACACTTTGTGTGCTACCAAACGTCACAACGTAACTGGGTGATTATAAAGGTGCTCTACAGGTGTCTCCGAAGGTACTTGTTGGGTTGGCGTATTTCGATATTAGGATTTGTCACTCCGATTGTCGGAGAGGTATCTCTGGGCCCACTCGGTAATGCACATCACTATAAGCCTTGCAAGCATTGCAACTAATGAGTTATTTGCGAGATGACGTATTACGGAACGAGTAAAGCGACTTGCCGGTAACGAGATTGAACTAGGTATTGAGATACCGACGATTGAATCTCGGACAAGTAACATACCGATGACAAAGGGAACAACATATGTTGTTATGCGGTTTGACCGATAAAGATCTTCGTAGAATATGTGGGAGCCAATATGAGCATCCAGGTTCCGCTATTGGTTATTGACCAGAGATGTGTCTCGGTCATGTCTACATAGTTCTCAAACCCGTAGGGTCCGCACGCTTAAAGTTTCGATGACAGTTATATTATGAGTTTATATGTTTTGATGTACCGAATGTTGTTCGGAGTCCCGGATGTGATCACGGACATGACGAGGAGTCTCGAAATGGTCGAGACATAAAGATTGATATATTGGAAGCCTATATTTGGATATCGGAAGTGTTCCGGGTGAAATCGGGATTTTACCGGAGTACCGGGGGTTACTAGAACCCCCCGGGGGCTTAATGGGCCTACATGGGCCTTAGTGGAAATAGAGGGCAGCAAGGGGAGTGTGGGGCGCGCCCCCCAAGGCCCAAACTGAATTGGTTTAGGGCAAAGGGGGCCGGCCCCCTCTTTCCTTCTCCTCCTCTCGCTTTCCTTCCCCCTCTCCTACTCCTACTAGGAATAGGAGGAGTCCTACTCCTAGTGGGAGTAGGACTCCCCCTTGGTGCGCCTCTCCCTGGCCGGCAACCTCCTCCTCCCTTGCTCCTTTATATACGGGGGCAGGGGGGCACCCCATAGACACAACAATTGATCTGTTTGATCTTTTAGCCGTGTGCGGTGCCCTCCTCCACCATAGTCCACCTCGATAATACTGTAGCGGTGCTTAGGCGAAGCCCTGCATCGGTAGAACATCAACATCGTCACCACGCCGTCGTGCTGACGAAACTCTCCCTTAACACTCTGCTGGATCGGAGTTCGAGGGACGTCATCGGGATGAACGTGTTCTGAACTTGGAGGTGCCGTACGTTCGGTACTTGATCGGTCGGATCGTGAAGACGTACGACTACATCAACCGCGTTGTGCTAACGCTTCCGCTTTCGGTTTACGAGGGTACGTAGACAACACTCTTCCCTCTCGTTGCTATGCATCACCATGATCTTGCGTGTACGTAGGAATTTTTTTGAAATTACTACATTCCCCAACATTGTTCGCCATTGGTCTGTGTCACAGCTTGATGTGAAGAATGCCTTTTCTAAATGGTGAGTTGCGTGAGGAGGTTTATATGCAACCACCACCTGGGTATTCTATTCCTGATGGCATGGTTTGCCGTCTTCGTCGCTCTTTCTATGGCCTTAAGCAAGCCCCCCGTGCCTGGTTTGAGCGCTTCGCCTCTGTAGTGACTGCCGCTAGTTTTTCGCCCAGTGCTCATGATCCAGCGTTGTTTGTCCACCTTTCTGCTCGTGGGAGGACTCTTCTTCTTCTATATGTTGACGACATGATCATCACTGGCGACGATTCTGAGTACACCGCCTTTGTCAAGGCCCGTCTCAGTGAGCAGTTTCTTATATCTGATCTTGGCCCTCTTCGTTACTTTCTTGGGATTGAGATTTCCTCCACCTCTGATGGCTTTTTTATTTCCCAAGAATTGTATATCCAGGATCTTCTTGCTCGTGCGGCTCTTAGTGATGAGCGCACTGTTGAGACTCCTATGGATCTTAATGTTCACCTTCGTGCTTTTGATGGTGAGCCCTTGTCTGATCCGACTCGTTATCGTCATCTTGTTGGGAGTCTTGTCTATCTCGCTGTCACTCGTCCGTATATCTCCTATCCTGTCCATATCCTGAGTCAGTTTGTTTCTTCTCCTACTTCGGTTCACTATAGTCACCTTCTTCGTGTTCTACGATATCTTCGTGGCACAATCTCTCACCGTCTTTTCTTTCCTCGTTCCAGCTCGTTACAGCTCCAGGCCTATTCAGATGCTACTTGGGCTAGCGATCCTTTGGATCATCGTTCACTTTCTGCTTATTGTGTCTTTCTTGGTGGTTCTCTCATTTCCTGGAAAACAAAGAAACAAACTGCAGTTTCCCGTTCGAGTGCAGAGGCTAAGTTGCGAGCTATGGCTCTTCTCACAGCAGAGGTGACTTGGCTATGGTGGTTACTTGAGGATTTTGGTGTTTCTGTTACTACACCTACTACTCTCTTGTCAGATAGTACAGGTGCTATCAGTATTGCACGGGACCCTGTGAAGCATGAGCTTACCAAGCATATTGGTGTTGATGCTTTCTTCGTGAGAGCTGGTGTGCAGGACCATGTTATTGCTCTTCAGTATGTGCATTCGGAGTTACAGCTGGCAGACTTCTTCACGAAGGCCCAGACTAGGGCGCAACATAGATTTTACCTCTCCAAACTCAGTGTTGTGGATCCACCATGATTTTGAGGGGGGTTGTTGGAGTTATATTTATTGTAGCCTTTTGGTCTTTTGCATTCCGGCCTTTGGCCTTCCCCTGTACATGTATATATGATGGCTTTTAGCCTCTTGGTAATATCAAGTTGCATATTCCTAACAGGTATGAAGCACATCTGGGTAACACCACAATTTATGGCCTTATACATAAGAGATCTGCAAAGAGAGCCTTGGCTCAGTGGTTGGGCATGCGGTTGTGCAGCCTAACGACCCGAGTTCAATTCCTAGAATTGACAGGTGATGCACAGGGGCTTTCCTCCATTTATTAAGGATCAAGTTTGGTATGTGGTGGAACCACTCATCAAAAAATATCTTGATACTCATTAAAAAAAATTCCGAGGATCATGTTTATCTTGGTACTCATACTAAAATGGCCGTATGCATCCCTAGTTGGTGCAGAGGCCGGGGAAGTGAAATTCTCCCCCATTTTTTTGGGTCGCCCCTAGGGCGACTCAGAGGAGTCTAGGGTTTTTCCCCGCCGCCTCCCCCCACCTCCCCCACCCCCTCGCCGCCACCGGAGACGACCGCCGGGAAAGCCCGCGCGGGCGCCGGGGAAGGTGGCGGTGGGGTCTTCGGTGCTTCTTCTTCACGGAGGCCATCGGATCCAGGGGCAGCGGCCCCTGCTGGCGTGGCGTGCGGCGTGCCTGAGGGTTCGGCCGTGAGGACGGCGAGCCGCAGGCGTGCCAGATCTGGAGGTATTGCCCCCTTCCCTTCCATGCATCCCTTCCCAGTCCCCGGTTCGGTTTGGATCTTGCCGGATCCACCTCCGGTGGGTTCTGGTGGGGCAGATCGGTGTCCGGGGGAAACCTTGGTTGCCTTGGCTGGCCGGCAGTGGCGACGCCGCTTTTTTGCGCCGCTTTCCTCCATGGGGGCACTGCTGAGGGCACCATCTCTCCACTCCAACCCATGTCCGGGTGAAAGCCCAAGATCCGATGCGGATCGGGCGTCGGCGGCGCCCCGTGCATCGTAACCTTCCTGGAGGCGACGCCAAGGACATTGGGATCAGATGGAAGGTTCTGCAGGTGAGGGGTGGGGGTGTGCTGCCTCCCTTTCGGTGGAGCGGTGTTTCTTTCTACATATTCTTGGCGGCGGCTCTTGGCGGCATGGAGCAGCGGAGGCTTGGCATCAGATGTGTGGTGACGGACACGCGCAGGAGGTCGACGCTGTCTGGCATCGTGGTGGCGTCAGCGGCAGCGAGACCGGGCAATGCCGATGCAACAATACAGCTCTGAAGATGGATATGTGGCAGGTGGCTGTGGCGGCCTCATATCCGGCAAGCGTCCTGGTTGAGGAGCACGCCGGACTGGTGGGTGCCCATACCCGGCAGGCGTCCTGGTTGGGACCTTAGGTCTTAGATGTTAGGTTTCGCTGCGAGGTCTGTTTGGTATTAGGCCCAGACCATCGGCGCCCCTTCATCAGTTAGATAGGAGTAGCGACAGAGGTTGCGAAGATGGTGGCTTTGGTCTTACTGTTGTACGACTTTGTAAGGTCTTGTGTTAATAATTAATAAATTGGCCGTATGCATCGTCCAGATGCAGAGGCTGGGGGTATTCCTTCTTTTCTAAAAAAATACATAAGAGATCTGATGACTTTATGGTAGAGATTGATTAATTATTTGGTTTCCCGAGTTTATAACCTTGCCATACATGAATTGATTGATTACCATAATTGGCATATTTGACATTTTCGTGAGTTATGGACTTACCATATGTGAATTGGTTGATTACCATAATTACCATATTTGGGATACGCTGAATTTTCACTAGTAGATGAAAAAACGAGTAAGAGAGAAAAACCGGTGGAAGGGGGAGGAAAGGGGGGGGGGGGGGAGGGGAAAGGGGGGGGGGGGGGTTCTCGTGCGTGGAGGGGTGGACGAAAGGTGGGACGATGTAAGAGGGGAGAGGGGAGAGGGAATGTTACATTTTTTTAGGTAGTATATAGAGAAGAGAAGAGATTGCATGATTTGTTCAGATTGTAATGGCCAGTCATTTTGTTCCGATTGCATGATTTTGTCACACAATTTGTCAGATTGAATGATTTGCTCAGATTGTAATGGCCAGTCATTTTGTTCCTCTTTGCTTGTAAAGATTCACATATGACTGATGGTCAGGAGTATGACGCTGATATGAATGTCAGTAACTAACTGAATAAACAGAGAACATAAGTGTCGATGGAATGAATTTTGTCAATAACTAACTGCCAATAAAGAGAGAATATAAGTGTCATTGAAATGATATAAGTATCACTGGAATAAAGGGAGAATGAATATAAGTGTCAATATTCACATGTGACAACTAACTGAAATTTAAATGACAGCAACAAAGATTTAATTGAATGACAGCAGCAAAAATTCAGTTTGCTGAGTATGCAGAGTTTTAGAACATATTGTGAACTTGCACTGACTCTTGACTGAATCATGCACCGACTAATGTTGAATGCAGCAAAAATTGAGAACATACCATGAATCATGCAGCAAATTTCAGAACATACTGTGAACTTGCACTGACTCTTGTAAATCATGCACTGACTCCTGACTCTGAATTTGCATGTCGATTCACTGTATATGCTCTGAATTTTTGTTGTCTGGTTCTTGCTATCTGGACCAAACAATTTTTGTGTCAAATGTTGTCTGGACCAAACAATTTTCGTGATTTGAGATTGTTAATGTGAAGTGAGATTGTTAATGTTAACTTTACTCTTGATCACATTTAAGCAGTAGTAATTTTGACAGTGGAAATGTTCTTATTTGTGTGCTGTGTAGTCCTATAAATGCAGTTAAAAACTGTCAAAATTCATTGATGAAGATGTTCTCAATACTGTACTACTCCATGATACTCCCTGGAGTATTTGTGATCTGTAACTTAAATTGAGATAGCTCACAGTGTCTACAATCACTGAACTGTTTTGGCTTCACCCCATAGGAGTACTGTACTACACTAGTTATGTACTGCAGGGTTCCAGTTTCAGGAGTACAAGACTTTCAGGAAAAAAGACCTGTCAAGTTAGTGCAGAAACTTGTGATTAGTTGATGGCTAAATTAACAGCAACACTCCACACTATATAAGTACTCCACACATACAGAAATACAGTTAATTACCGTAAGGTATACTCCATCGCCTAAGCTCAACTCAACTCAATCTGCTCAATTGGTTTATGACTTTCCCTAAATTCTAACCCCTCTGAATTATGAGGCTGAATGCACAGCAAGGAGTAATATTAAAAAGTACAGTAAGGAGTCATCTCAAAATTCTAACAGTTGATACAATGCTTTCATCTTCTCATCTCAGCCAGTTGGTATTTGTCATCTCACACTGGAATCACACCATCCAGTCAATATATTCACACACCAAAAAGTCTACATAGACTTGCTTCATTACATCTCAATTATTTTACAGCATTGTACATGCAAAAATTACAAAGATTGTCCGTGTGAGATAGCCAGGAATTTCGTGTTGTACAGATTGTGTTCAGAAACACTGTTAAAAAAATTCACATAAGAGGCTCACACAACTGAACTGGGATTAAAGGTTCAGTTTCTGCACTGTACTGACATTGCCATTGTGGTTTCAGTGGAATAAAGGTTCAGTGCTCATGGCCTATAGGAGTACCATGTATATATTCAGTGTCACTGGGATCAAACATTTTTTGCCAAAGAGGTTCAGATCCGTGCACAACACAACAGGCATCACATCAAATATCAATCACTCCACCTTGCTGTAATGGAATGGGGGAAACCGAGGAACTGAGCTGAGGGAATGGGGGAAACAGACTGCCACTTACCACAGGCAGGTCGGCTGGAAGGAGCGCGTCGGCAGCGCTGTTCTGGTGAATACTGTGAGAGTTTACGATTAAGGTTTCCATTTTGCAACTAACTAAACCATGATTGAATTTGAGCATTTAACTCTGGCTGCTGGTTGAATCAACGGAAGCATTTCCTGATTTGCATATCACCAGGTTAGTTAACGTCTTGAGTGAACCAACTTTTCTCTGAATATTTAAGTTACAATCAAGTAGTACTGGTGTACATGAAGAAACAGTCTTATTCCAAGTTCACACGCAAAGCAAGAACGAAAATCACGAGTCTTCCTTGCAAAAATAAAAAATAAAAAAAATCACGAGTCTAATGGCAACGATGGCCATTTTTATTAGAGCTTCAGACAACTTCGGGACTCCATTCCAGTCCAGCCACCCGCACTTGTAATTAAGTTGAACAGTTTCCCTAGACAGAAAACAAGAATATGGGCCTGTTAGGAAGCTTGTTGAAGATTTGGGGAAAATACATATATTCAAGAAGAAAACCAATAGACCTGATTGCAGACAGCATGAACTATTTGAATTTCGTAATAGTAAAAGTAGCAATACCTCCTGTTATTCCTTCATTTCTTCATGCAACAATAAACCTGGGATGGTTGAGATGGAGATTTGCTTCCTTCCTTATGGCAACTTCTGCAGCCTCAACTTCAGAAGGTGTGGCATCCCGCTTCCGAAGACTAACTCGTACATCTTTCAGATAAGGCAGGTGTTCAAGACCTAAGCAGAACCCATAGGCCTTTGCCATTGATACATAAAAAGACAGCTCAAGCTTCTCAAGCTTTGGCAATGCCCCTTCCTCAAACAGAAGGTTCCCCGCACCATCACCAAAAGGTTCACAAACGAACTCCTTCAAACATCGGAATCCTCTGCCTGGCAAAACAAGCCTGTCTTTATGGACCGTGCCGGTATAAAGTTTCAGAGAAAGTAATGCAGGCAGCTCTCCAAGTATGCCAAGAACCTCCTCTGTTATTACACTTAAATTAATGTCTAGGTATGCAAGACTGGTGAGTGTTGGAGTAATCCACTTTGGCAGTTTTGATAAAAAGTACTCGGTGGTGCCCATCTCAAATCTTTGGAGGCAAGATGGAAGAGGAGACCAGGAATCTAATAACTCAAATAGATATGGAGTGCCACCATATATATGCACGGACTGGAGTTTGTAGCTACCAAGCTTGCATAGTGAGGAATGAAACATCTCTTCATGACTCTTGTAGTCTTGAGATTCTGCACCTTGCACCCTGAACCATGCATGGAGTACCTTCAAATTGATCAGGCTCCCTAGCTCCTCTACTGCACCTACTGAACTCATGGTAATATCAAAGCCTGTGATCTCCCTTAAGTTTGTCATATTCCCAATCCCGATTGGTATCTTCCATAAATGATTGCCATGGAGTAGATGTTGTAGTTTAGTGAGCTGAACAATTCTAGCTGGCAAGTCTTTGAATTTTGCACCCCTTAAATCTAGCGTCTCTAGATCATGTAGCGTCACAATTCCAGATGGTAGCTCTGATATGCCTGTTCCACTAAAGCTTAGGTACTTTAGCTGGAAAAGGTTTTCCATACCATTCATATCATACTCCTCCAGGCCCTTACAATTTTTAAAATCTAGTACACGTAAAGTTTCAAACTTAGTAAGACTGGGCAAGTGCTTGATGCAACCTGATGATGGTATTATAAGAGATCGGACATGGCTTAGATCTTTCTTTGCCAATACAGATGCAAGCTCCTGCTCAATAATGTCCTGGATCGATAATCGTCGAATAAAACACTGAGAATTTTCCCAAATAGTTTGGCTGCCAATTTTCTTCAATGGATTTTGAAATGATAAGTTCAAGCATCATGTCATGAACTCGACAGGCACGAACCATCCCATCATAACCAATGCCCACTGGTTGGACCAGGTTTTTATTGATAAGCTCGTAAAAATAACTTTCTGCAACCTCTTGACAGCTCCTCCCACGCTCTTCAGAAATAAAGCCTTCCGCAATCCATTGCCTCACCAACCTTTCTCTGTCAATCACATAATCCTCAGGGAAATTACTTAAGTGCAACAAGACAGTCTTGAGGTGTGGTGGAAGATCATTATAGCTCAAGGACAGTATGTTTTTCATTCCCTCTAGACTCTGGTTTCCGTTCAAGTCAGAACCAATTGATCTTTTTACCTTCTCCCACTCTTCTTTGACACGTGGTCTGTTAGCTAGTAGACCAGATATACTGATAATTGCCAATGGTAGGCCTCCACACTTTTTCAAGATAGCTTTCGAAACTTCAATAAACATGTGAGGGCAGCAATTCTCTGATCCAAAGATTCTTCTAAAAAATAGTCTTTCAGAGTGAGGGTCACTTAGAGGTTTCATTTCATAGATCTGGTCATCAGGACCTGGACAACAAGAGCTAGCTACTTCCATTATGCGTGTAGTAGCTACAATTCTGCTAGAACAGCTGTTCTCTGGAAATGCACAATTGATAGCATTCCATGCCACTATAGACCATATATCATCAATGATAACAAGATACCTGATAGATGTCAACAAATAGCATCAATCAATAATGATATATTACATATTCTTCAGGTACTCAAACTATAGTAAAGTACGGGTATTTCAATGAAATCATAATCCTTTACATCAATATTTTCTTGAATGTTCGTGTCGATAGATTATTAGTGCAGACAAGAAAACTAATGTTGCAAACTCTTACTACTGGACAGTCAAGGTGTAAGGTATGGCTTCAACCACCAGTGATTTACTTACACGCAAGAGCGCCCCAGTGGGAGCTTCAATTTGTGGAGATAGCATTGACCTCATGCCTCTGTTAACTCTAAGCGCAGGCACATATTCTTATGTGTGTGCCTCTAAATTGTAACTGAATTGTTTTTTCAAACTTGAGCAATGATTTTAGTTATTTTCTTCTGCCAAGCATTTTCGCGAAGTTCTGGAATCAAAATTGTACCATTATATTTCATAACTGCATAGTATTTTAGTTCTTGAAAAAAAATAGAAGTAGATGCAGAAATAAGAGGTTGAAATAATGACTGCTTACAACGAGACATGTTTATGGAAACAAAAATCAGAGAAATTACCTTTTTTCTTGTAGAAGTTCTCTTAGCTTTGAAATGGATTTCTTTTCGTCCCAAATCTCCATATCTTTCTTGAATTCATCGCTGTAGGACACTTGGGAGATCACATCCTTGATAATTTTTATTGTATCTGGCTTTTGGGAGACCGACACAAAAGCATGACAATCAAAATGCCCTTGAATCTTGCGACAGATCTCATTTGCCAGCGTTGTCTTTCCTAATCCACCAAACCCAACAATAGATAACACCTTGCGACCATGCTTGTTTCCATCTTCCATAACCCACTTGGCAAGATCATCTCTTGGACTATCAATACCCACAAGGTGTGCCTCCTCAGCAAAAAGAGCAGCCAGCCAAGGATCCACGGCTGCATTGCCAGAGGTGCTACCAGCAACATCATCGAGCTTGTAGCTAGTCTTGAGCTCTTTCACCTCCTTGATACGAAGCTTAAGGTCATTGATTTGGTTGGCAATTCCATGCCGAGCTCCAAGCGTTTTCAAACGGCGAGCCGTCTTGCGAAAGAAATCCTTGAAGCCGGCGTTATGAACCCCACCATCGCCAAGCTTGCGGATGAACTTGTCGAAGCAATCCTCGGTATCATAGGCCAGCTCCCTCACCAGCGACATCCATTCCTTCACCTGATCATCAGGATCCTCTAGCTGGGCATACTTTTTAAGCGCGCCATGCATGCTGAAGAGCTCAGACCGGAGGGAGCGTATCTCGCGGCGCACACCTTTCAGCCGGCCACACTCTTTGGCAAGCAGATCTGCGAGCTTTGACAGCAGGGGACCCAACGCGCCTAGTGCAGCGGTCACCACAGGCGCCATTGGTCCCCTCCCTTCGCAGAAGCTTAGGCTGCAACTAATCCAACAGCTGCAGCACGGATGTAGCAAAATATGAGCAGATCGAATCAAGCAAAACATCAGCAGAACCGGATGAAGCAAGAACATGAGCAGGAGGAATGAAGCAAAACATGAGCAGCACAGCACTCATACCTCTAGGGGAGAAACAACCATAGAGCTCCTCAACCCTGTTCTCCACTGAGCCAGCAACATCAACCTCACTAGGAGGATGTGACATAGGAGCGGATTGCAACACAGCCGGCACAAGAGAGAGCTTTCCCAAAGCAGCCTCCGCTCGCTCCAGAAAGCTCCCAACGTGCACCAGGAGCTTAGCCTGGGCTGCTAGAGTGGACTGGAGCAGTACTTCAGATTGGCTTGCCGACTCAGCGTGAGCAGAAACGACCGATGCCCAGGACCTTCGGTGAAGCACCTTGGAGGGGAGCTGGGATACCATCGGACCATCTCAAGGAGTTGGAGCTCGGTAATGCTCGGTGTCGAGGCGAGACCATGGCGGCATGGCAAGGCATGCAAGTGAGCTGAATGGACGCCAAGCATTGCGACACCCACGCGCCCAGTGGCCGTTCTCCAAGCAGCGGGAGCACCTCAAGGGATCTCTGCAATCAGCCGCTCAATGACCAGGAGCAAGACATCTGCAACACCTACCAAAGAGCCAAGCCGAAATGGGACAAGGGGGCAATGCCGGAGCTGGCGACACATGCCGCCCCATGTCTAAGTTAGCCGGGGACACGTCGACCGGTGTTGTCGGGGACGAGTCGATGATGAGCGCTGCTGGAGACGACGGTGGTAGGACGGAGGCTGCACCGGCTGTACGGGAGCGGAGGGCTCTGTCGAAGCCGAAGATGTCGTCGCCTCCTCCCCGAGGAGCGTACAGGCCACCCTTCGCCCTTGGACGGCTGGTTCGGCGCGGCAGGAGGCGAGGGCGGCCGCGGCGAGAGTTGACGTGGGAGCTGGAGCGGGAGGCGGCGGACAGCCGACGCTCAGCACGGCAGGAGTGGCCGCCGCCATCGCGACCGACGCGGATGCGGGCCGAGGTCGTGGGTCGGGGCGGCGAGAGGCGAGGGCGGTCGCGGGAACTGGAGCAGCGTGCGGCGAGGAGCCGGCGCTCGGCACGGCCGGAGTGGCCGCTGCCGTCGCGGCCGACGCAGGCGCGGGTCGAGGTCGTGGATGAGCACCCATGGCGTCACCCCACGGGGAGAAGCACGTAGGATGCAAAAGTGCGTCGAGAGGATGCCGGATCTGGATTGGGCAGTTGCAGGGGAGGCCAGAGAAGGGAGATCAGGGCGGCGGCGCCGCCGGCGCAGGCGGGCTCGCGAGAGCCATGTCCGCTCGTGTCGCTTTCAAGTTTTGTATCTCGGATCCTAGTATTAGCGCAGAAAATATCATTGAATGACAGATCGACGGGCTTCAGCTCTTGGTGGTCGATGGGAGCTTGCGCTCCTGGGTGAACCTGGAGCTCCTGAGGTCGTCCTCGGTGACTCGATCAAGCCACCGGTGGGCCAGGTGATGAGGGCGCCGGTAATGGAGAACCCGGCGAGGAAGGGCCAGTTCGGGGCTATTTTCTGGTGTAAATGGTATACGCGGCCATCGCTCCCTCGTCGGCACCTGAGCCTTTTAGTCTGATCTGGGACACTCGCCTCCCTCTGAAGATCCGGATATTTCCGTGGCAGTGGATCCGGGAACGCCTTCCCTCTAGGGTAGAGGTCCTCAAACGCAATGGATCAGGAGATGGGATTTGTCCCCTGTGCGGCACGGTCGAGGATGCTAACCACATTTTCTACTCGCTCTACAGCCTAATTTCTGTGGTCCTGCTTCCGCGAGATGGTTGATGGACAGTGGTGCAACACCAACTTCCCTGACTTGCTGGCTGAGATCCACGCCTCACCCCCTCGCTACTCCCACATTCGGTGGCTCTGCGTCGGGTTCTCGCCTGGACGCTTTGGACCATCCGCAACAAGCTTGTTATTTAGAAAGTGCCCCTTCGACGTGTGACTGATGTAGTCTTCAAAATGTGTGGTTTCTTGCAGTTCTGGCGGCCACTTAGCCTCCCCAGGACCAGGACGCCATCAACACCCTCCTTGCCGACCGTCGCTCGATGGCCGTCCGCATGGCGCCGCCGCCGCCGCCCCCTCCTCCGGAGCCCGATTAGAGTTCGGGTTGCTGGGTGTGAGTGTGTTGTTTTTGTTTCCAGGGCTTGTTGAGCTGTGCCCTCAGCATTAACCCCTCTGTTTACTTGTGTTTGTGTGACACTTGTGTATGCGCGTGTGTATGTGAACCTTGTTGGATGTTGGTTTGGGGAGTTTGCTTTATAATGTAAAGCGGGGCGAAAGCCTTTTTCGGGTAAATGGCAGGATTACATTAGAAAAACAGAGAAATGCACTAGTTATAAAAAAATCATTACCTTTGTACAGAAAAAGCTATGTTTTCAGGACTAGCATTACCCTAATTCAAAGGGTCTACCTTGCAAAATTGGAAATAATTCTAAATATCTAAAAAACAAATCCTGTTTTATAATTTGATCTAGGGCTCAACTTAAACAGTAAGTTCCATGATAGCGTTATAAACTCTATACGTATGTGCATCACATCAGTACTGAAGGGACTTCTTTTTTGGTGTAAATGGCAGGAGCTATGCCTTTGAATTATAGATAAGGAATTTACAAGTACAAAGGACCCAGAAAAATGAATAGAATCAAAAGAGAAGGATCAGCCACCATAAGCATAGAGTCAATCAAGTGTACTGCAACCTCTAAGGTAATTGTAGAATTGTTTAAGATTCGCCAGTTACACTCATTCTAAATATGCCATGTGAAATATGCAGCTGCAGTTGCATTTTTTGCGAGGCCCAGCAGCAAAACCACTCCACCAATCATTGATCGATCCAAAGGAGTTGATCAAGATGGATTCAATAGCAGGGAAGAATCGGCTGAGTTTAAACCAAACTTCCTTAGCAAATGGGTACTGACAGATGAGATGTGCAGCTGATTCAATCTGATGATCGCAAAGGGGGCAGGAATCATTGTGGCCACAACCTCCGTAGGAAGTCAATTTTGGGCCACCTGCCAAGTGAAGAATTTAATTTTCCACTCCATCTTTATCTTCCAAATATTCTTCAGATAAGGCCTGGCAATATATCCTTCAAACTTGCTGTCATAAGCAGATTTCGTCGAGTATCTCCTTGACTCTAACTCCCGGATGACGATCTTGACGACTTTCCGGCACCGCATCACCGCACCGCCGCTCCCGTCAACGATCTCCATCCGCCGCCTTGCCGCCGACAGCCCGCCGTCTCCCTCCTTGTCGCTCCATCAAACGATGATCGCATAATCCTCCTCTTCGCCGCATCATCCAGCGACTTCATGGCTCGCCCCGAGGCGCTAGAACATCACCACCTCGGGACAAGCGCGGTTTTAAATCGACCTTGCTCAGATACCAATTGTTAGAATTCGCCCACAGGATCAATCACATAAAATCACGATGAACACGCGCGCACAAGAAAACTTTTGCCAAAGGCATGTGTCGTGCCTCTCTTCCTTTATTTCTTTTTTCTGTTTTCTCTCACGGTTGATACAATAGCTAGCCTTGCCTGTGTATATATACACGCAGGACCAGGAACAAACCCAAACCGACTTAGACTTCATTAGTAGTACTTGGACACGGCTAACCAAACTAATCAATCCTATAATCCTAGCCGGACTCCCAACATGCCATGCAAGTCACGGCAAGTATACTAATCCTAACCGGATACTACAACTCACGCCATGCCCCACTACCTAATCAGCCTAACACACGTACTGCCCTAATTTGCTAACTAGGGCTAGACACAACTCAAGATTATACCTAACAATCTCTCTCTAATCTTGACACACTTTGTCTTCATGTTTCTCCGGTCTTGACTCGTTGATGATTCATCCCTTGTCGAATCATCCGCTCGCACCACGACAAGTCAAATTGACGGCCTTGATTGCTTCAACAAAAGTTAAGTTCTTGACACCCAGTCCACCAAGGCGCTTCGGGGAATAGATTTATTACCAATTGACAGCTCAGTGCCCTCCAATGGCCTCGTCATCTCCTCTACACTGAAAGCATCTTCTAATCTTATCCATATGCTTGATCATCCATTTTGAGGGGGCAAACAGAGTAAGATAATAGGCAGTGATCGACGTGAGAACAGAGTTGGCGAGGGTAATTCTGCCGGCCTTATTTAGAAGTTTCCCTTTTCGCGTATAAAGCTCTTCCATTGGAACCACAACGAAGATTAGCCGTGTGAAACCATGCTCGGGTGGGCAATGTATTCTTCACAAGATGTAGATAATCCATCAAGTCCTTAACTACATCAAAATCAATAACGCATTCATATGTATATATATGCATAAGTATACGGTCACTGTCATCCATCTTTAGTCGCAGCATCTGGTCATCAAATTCACGGAGAAGGTCCTCACAATCATAGATGGTGTCCTGGAGATGCAAATGCAGTTTCATCGGGTCTTTGTGATTGAACCTGCCCCACTCAGCATAGTCCAGGAGCACATGGGCCCTGGGCAAGCTGTACAAAGGTGGGACAGCTCACCGCTCAGCTGGATCGCTCAGCAAATCTGGCTTCAACAGATAAGATCCATTGCAGCGCCTCCATGGTTGCCGTGCTCGGCTCCCTCCTGTGATGAGAGTGGAAAAGAATTCCTGGGCGGCAAGTGTAGAATATTGCAGCAGCAATAGGTCTTGAAGTATAAACTATGCTTTAGGAATGCTTTTGTCGGAAATTACTTGTTCTTGAAAGATTTATTACCATGGAGCCAACCTGAAGTATTTATTCTGAATCCCACGATGGTGCCACATATAACTAAAGTCCCAAAATGTGACGAACAACACTAGGTTTACAACAACAATGCAAAAATGGCTCCTACACAATGGACAACTACACTCGGTGATTGCTGCACACAGGCGAAGTAAACAAGGTAGTGTTCCTGTCCTTTGGACTTGGAGCCTGGCGTTCCCTTGACAGTACCCAAATAAAAGGCCTAGTTAATTTAAACTGCGTATATAATGTCTTACGAAGCAACCGGGAAAGTGCGTTAGCGAATTGAGATCACAAGATACTAAGAAAATCGAAGGAAAATAATAACCCTCAACCATGCCCCATGCTGCCCACTTGTACATTTAATTAGAATTGTTCATTTGTTCTTACACTGGTCAGGGCAAACAGTGCTTATCGCATCTTAATACTTTCTCCGTACCAAAATAAGTATCTCAACTTTATACTAACTTTACAACCGAGGTTCCCCGGTCCATAGTTAATGAAATACTAGCTCCAGATTAAAACATTGTGTGCCGGCCTAGAGCAAAAAACATCAATCTATTGAAGACAAAACAACGGGCGTCACCTGGATGAACCTGGAGCTCTTGACGTCATCCTCGGTCAAGCCACCGGTCGGCCAGGTGACGAGGGCGCCGGTAACGTCGAAGGACCCGGCAAGGAAGGGCCAGTTCAGGGCCCCATTTCCCGCGGAAGAACACCCAGCCGGCCACGGGTCGAACGGATTCATCTCCGCTCAGTCTTCTCTATCTCTCCTCCTCCAGACCTCCCCTGCGAATCTGTCCTTTTCGTGTTCCATCGGTGCACTACTAGAAAAACGGCTATAGCTAATATGAACATTTACCAACGTCAATAAGTACTTCAACGAACATGGGTACGATGACGAATTCTTGGGGCCTTCTTCTCAAGAACCCAACCCTGCAAAAGATGATCGCGATCTAGCTGGTACCGCGGAGAAACGCAATGACAACAGGCATCGTCTGGCGTTCAGTTCTCAGAAGACGCCTCCAGGTGCCGCCTTCACCGAGCCTCAGATAGCCGAGGTGCGAAATATTATCAGCCCCAACACACTCAAGAAGGTGGTCTCTGAGCAGAACTCGATCCTATTACAGCAGAAGAAGCAGAACGGACGGAAAAGAAAGAATAACAAGGGTGCAAGCCAGCCGGCACCGAGTACGATCCGTGCTCAGGATGGTCCACCTTCACCTAAGGATATCTCGAGGAGGGTGCATGTGGCGGGTAGGCCGATGCTACCGACTAATCTGCTCAATGCTGCAACCGGTGCTATGCGGAGTCTGCATGACAGTGTTCTTTTTTTTGGAGAAGTGGCGTCTCTTCAAAAATGATGTGGCATACCCGGTTTTCGTGGCCAAGGTGCCAGAGGGCAAGGGCTTTGTCAATAGCACCATCGGGGGTGTGATCGTCCTGCGGTTTGATGACATCTTCGCTATGTTTAACCTTCACCCACTGCACTACACCTTCATTCGGCTATTTTCACTCAGTATGGAGATGCGGATCATTAGAGACCAGACCCCAGACATCGTGATAGTCGACCCCTTCTACATGCGTGCCAAGATCTTGGACAATGCTGGGGACCGGCAAGTCGCGAGTTCATACCTCGAAGGCGTCATTCTGGCGAACCCAGATAAGGATAACTTCCTTGTGCCTTACTTTCCCGAGTAAGTCATCCCCTTACCGTCCCGTAATATATGATTTCTTAGATTTCGATCGTTATTTTCCCCTAACATTCCGTGTTTTGTGCAGTGACACACATTGCACACTCATCCTCTTAAGCCCGAAATATTCCATGGCCACATATTTCGACTTGGACCGTCAGTCGAAGAAAAACTACACAAATATCAAGAAAGTTCTTGATGATGCTCTCCCCGGCTACGCCAAATCTGAAGGCACCTTCAGGAGGCCAATTTGTAGGTACGGCAAGCACGTGTTCACCCACGTAACGACGTTCCCCTGCGTCAAGAAGCCGCCTGGCGGTCAGAATAATGCCTACTACGCCCTCCATCACATGCGGGCGATCGTACGGGACCATAATCACCTTCTGCTACCAAATAATCTCAAAGATTGGGCCGCACGCTTGTCGACAATCCAGGACGCGGACATCAGATAAGAATTCTTTTGCATCCAGTCAGAGTTTGCGGAAATCATCCATCAAGATGTCCTTCGTACCTCGGGGCAGTTCTACCTCAAATATCAACCGTCCAACAGTGAAATAGAAACAACGCTACAAATGTAGGCTGACAACGATCGTGATTTCATGACCATCACGAAAGACGGCGGCTTCATCCATGCTCCGGTCCCTGAGTCGAGTCGAAATTGATGATGCTATGTAGTTCTGAAATATCGATTAGCTCATGTTGTAATTAAACTTTAATGAACTTGTATGTCTCTTTGGTTTGGACAGTCGTTCAACTTATATGTAATCAATGCTATTTATTAGTAGGACCATGAATCGTGCTATTAATGTGTTGCTTTTCTCTTCCGATCCTTTTGTTGCATACTTATATATTGCTTATGTATTGTCTGTGAATTGCTACTAACGTTTTGTTTGTCTAGTGCATAGAGATGCCGTCTATGTCGTGTACAAGGATAAGGTTTCCGGAGTCTACGACGACTGGAAGGAGTGTCAAAGACAGGTTCACCGTTTCAGCGGTAACAGTTACAAAGGGTACACCACTAGGACGGAGGCGGAAGCTAGATACGCGGGCTATCTAGTGGGAGAGAGGAGGGAGCGGAGGAGGAACTGGATGAAGACCAGTTTCATCGCGATGATGCTCATCGTGACCGCAGCTCTCTTCTATGTGATGGTAGTTTAGATATCGACTTGTAATGTGAAGACAAACTCGCTACTCGCGGTCTCGAGACTTGTAATGTTCTAACTTTGTTCGGTATTTTGAATTCGGAGACTAATATGATGAATTGTATTCGATAAATCCGTTGTTTATATGTTGTGCTATTTATATTCGGTGTTGTAATGTATTTTGTAACCTGTGCAAATATCAGAAAAGCCAAAAAAAAAATCCTAATATTCATAGTAGTGGCGCCCCTTGTTGAGCATTAGTGGCGCATCAGGGCTAAATACCAGTGGCGCATTATGGGGCATAGTAATGGCGCATTTGGGGGCATACGTGAAGGTAAATATGGCCTCCTAGGAGGCATAGTAATGACGCACTGTTGGACATAGTAATGACACACTGCCAGGTGCGCCACTATTATCTGATATACTAATGGCATATCAGAGATGCGCCATTAATATTTGTTACTAGTGGCATGATAATAATGGCGCATCTATAGGTGCGCCATTAACAGGCCTTTTTCTAATAGTGGGGGAGAAGTTTTGTTATTGAAGGAGACCCCGTAAACCCCCCGTAATAATCTGTGCGTTTAGAATTTTCGGTGGTGGAGTAGCAGCGACCATGCGACTGCGAAGAGGAGATAAATATTTCTTTTGAGCATCGGGAACAAGAGAGATTGGTTACGGGTTGGGTCGTGGTGGCCCTGGCGCACAGTTTTGATGCGGCTGAGAGATTTGGCCCAGATCTTCTGAAAATAAGATGGCCTTTTATTTCTTAAAATAAAATAAAAAATTCTTTGTTTTGCAAGTTTACATGAATAAGTATATTTGTTCAAATCTGAGCAAATCCCATTTACCTATCTTGGTCTTCCCATGAGCCTGACAAAATATAGAATTGATGACTTCTTTTTCTTGAAACAGTCCGAGGGAAGGATCTCATTTCAGAAAGAGATTGATAGAGTTCACAAGGTAATAACATGAGGGGCGATACATCTTGTCGAAGCAAAAGCACACAAAAAGCAGAAAACATCAAGTACAAACACGTACAAGGCATCACTAGCAAAAATAGAGACCACCCCTGTCCTCACACCCAATGGTACTAGTTGACACAGTGGCGGAGACAAGGGGGGGCGAGCAGGGGCCTGCCCCCCCCTATCGATCGAGCAAACATCGAGTAGGCCGTAGATAATTAGTGATATGATTCAAGTATAGAAGTAATTGGCCCCCCCTAACTCAACGTGATTTATGAAGAAAGGAAAAAGGGCCAATGTAAAAGCCCACTAGCAATCGTTTACAAGCCCATGACAAGGCCATATTTGTTGATCGGCCTTCGTTAAAAGTCTCCTGGGTGCTGGGCATTATTCCCGATGATGATTAGCGCGTGTGTTGATTAGCGCTGCGCTGTTGCCGCCCTGCGCCCTCGCCGCCGCCCGCCTTGGCTCTTCCTTCTCATGATCTGATTCGTAAAGTCAAGCTAATTCACTCGCCAATTATTTGTCCTGCAGCCAATGATCTAGCCAAGGTTAATCCAGCACTGTCTACTTCTCTGAATTCTCATCTTGTATCATTAATTTGTTATACATCAGATGTGTGATTTATGATGCGTCGCGCTCGGGCACAGGCAATCGTTCGAAATCATGCACCTTCCAACCACGACCAGCCGGTCTACCTCGACCTAGCAGTAGAGGGGACGAGTACAGGTTGGGTTTGATTCTCTATGTATGTATTCATGTAATATTGACCTTTTTTTCAATACAACAACAAAGTTACATAATAGAACCAGTGATGATTTTCCACTCAAACCTATTATTCGGTTATACAGTGATTTTTCTTATTTGTACATATGACATGTAGCTTTCATGCCATATTTCGGAGTAGTTTGATTATCAACTTTGTCTAGTCTGCTTCAGCCACAAAAGGTTGTGTGTGTCTATGCAAAGTTAAAATGAATGATACTAGTCCCTTCGGGGACATCCGAGAAAGATGAATGATACTCGGATGTAAAACTATTAGGTAGTTTGTGAGGCAAAAAAAACTGGCTTTATCGTCGGTCTGGCCCCCCCTATGTCTAGATCCTGGCTCCGCCCCTGAGTCGACAACACATCCATCTTATGTCCTCTTCTTCCAAGTTCAGATCAAGTCAATGCGACCTTGCCCGCGCCCGCCCGAGGCGCTCGACCTGCCGCCGGCGGATCCCGCATGCTTGCCACCATCGGCGCCCTCTGTAGACGTGCTGCCGCTGCAGCCGCGGCTCTCCTCGGCGTCGCCGCTTCACGCGCCGCCGCTGGAGGCGGATCTCGGCGGATCCTCTCGTCGGGATGAGATCCAGGAGGGGTCGATGACGGAGGGGATGATCCCAGAACGGTGGGCTGTACATTTCATTGACATACGACGCCTTGGCAGGTGGATCCAAGGACGCATGCATCATAATCAGGCATCTCGCTGGACGTCGATCATGGATATGGACAATGATGTTCACGCCGGCGACTACCTATCGAGAGACGTCCGGATCGCGGTAGGTTTTCGCTTTCGCATTGATGTCTACGAAGTGATTGTGGATCAACGTGTGCAGGTGGATCCCGATCCGGTGGAAACGATCGAGATCGTTGACTTGGATTCGGCGATTGTCGACGGTAGGCCAAACTCACGCGTCGGAGGGGCGACTGGGGGGCGACAGGAGGGGGAGCCGCACACGCCCTGCCTCTCCTCTCCGGCAATCGTCGGCATGTTGGAGGCCGGTTTTGGGCGCTCGCGGGTGTGGATGAGGACGACGTGGACGGGGAGGCGGACGATGCTCCGCTATCACCGCCATCGCCGAGTCCTTCTGATCACGTCAATGATTGGTTCCATGCCGGCTACACGGAGGAGGAGGTGGCCTCTTCTATCGATTATGTTTTACCCATCAATGATCCGGCCAGGATGGGGCTTGACGCGGGCGAGAAGAGGGAGATGGTTCGCCGGATAGTTCACCGGAGAACTTCGTCGGCGGCGGTCAAGCCGTGGAAAGGTCCTCTACCGAAGGTATGTCGTCCAAATCTTACCGTTTTTTATCTAGTCAAGCCGGAATCGTGGATCGTTGTTAAATGGAAGAGGAAGGCTCGCCGGACGGTGGCCAGATCGGAGCCGCCGGCGCCTGAGCTGGTAACGCCTGAAAATCTGGGTCTCGGGATCGCTGCGGAATGGGAGCGTTGTTTGAAAATCTTGGTAGGCCGAGAGGGGCTGGACCTGGATGCTGGTAGGCTGGCTCGGGTTGGGCCGGGGTTAGCTGGGTATGAGGCCCAGACTAACCCGGGTCCGACCGGCTTTTTCCTGGAGGTAGCTCGATCGGGGGTGGACGCGGTCAGTGGGCCGGGAGTGCATGGGTATGAGGCCCAGAACCAACTGGCACCGATCGCTATCGAGGGCGAGGCGGTCTCGTTTCTTCGATCTTCGTCCTCTCTCGAGTTGCTTGTTAGGGTTCGTCGTCGTCGCCTTAGTCAAAACTTGCGATCGGCTGGGACTGGTCGGGCCAGGCATATTCCACCGCTCCGTACGATGGCGGGTCGTGGAGGACCCTTGCCACCGGGGAAGAAGACGTGGTGCCTCAGGGAGTCGACCGCCCTGGGACTGTGCCGCAGCAGGGCAGTGGCGGAGGCCGCGGCGCTGTGCTACCGCCAGCCGCGGGGGCTGGTATGCTTCCTTCGGCCACTGGCCGCGGGGGAGTGCTCGCTTGAAGGAAATATGCCCTAGAGGCAATAATAAAGTTATTATTTATTTCCTTATTTCATGATAAATGTTTATTATTCATGCTAGAATTGTATTAACCGGAAACATAATACATGTGTGAATACATAGACAAACAGAGTGTCACTAGTATGCCTCTACTTGACTAGCTCGTTCATCAAAGATGGTTATGTTTCCTAACCATGGACAAAGAGTTGTTATTTGATTAACGGGATCACATCATTAGGTGAATGATCTGATTGACATGACCCATTCCATTAGCTTAGCACCCGATCGTTTAGTATGTTGCTATTGCTTTCTTCATGACTTATACATTGTTCCTATGACTATGAGATTATGCAACTCCCGTTTGCCGGAGGAACACTTTGTGTGCTACCAAACGTCACAACGTAACTGGGTGATTATAAAGGAGCTCTACAGGTGTCTCCAAAGGTACATGTTGGGTTGGCGTATTTCGAGATTAGGATTTGTCACTCCGATTGTCGGAGAGGTATCTCTGGGCCCTCTCGGTAATGCACATCACTTAAGCCTTGCAAGCATTACAACTAATGAGTTAGTTGCGAGATGATGTATTATGGAACGAGTAAAGAGACTTGCCGGTAACGAGATTGAACTAGGTATTGAGATACCAATGATCGAATCTCGGGCAAGTAACATACCGATGACAAAGGGAACAACGTATGTTGTTATGCGGTCTGACCGATAAAGATCTTTGTAGAATATGTAGGAGCCAATATGAGCATCCATGTTCCGCTATTGGTTATTGACTGGAGACGTGTCTCGGTCATGTCTACATTGTTCTCGAACCCGTAGGGTCCGCACGCTTAAGGTTTCGATGACAGTTATATTATGAGTTTATGATTTTTGATGTAACGAAGGAGTTCGGAGTCCCGGATGAGATTGGGGACATGACGAGGAGTCTCGAAATGGTCGAGACGTAAAGATCGATATATTGGACGACTATATTCGGACATCGGAAAGGTTCCGAGTGATTCGGGTATTTTTTTGGAGTACCGGAGAGTTACGGGAATTCGCCGGGAGAAGTATTGGGCCTTATTAGGCCATACGGGAAAGAGAGAGGGGCTGCCTAGGGCAGGCCGCGCGCCCCCCCATGGCCTAGTCCGAATTGGACTAGGGGGAGGGGCTGCGCCCCTTCCTTGTCTCCTACTCCTACTACATGGAAGGACTCCTAGTTGGACTAGGAAAGGGGGAATCCTACTCCCGGTGGGAGTAGGACTCCCCTAGGGCGCGCCATAGAGAGGGCCGGCCCTCCCCTCCTCCACTCCTTTATATACGGGGGCAGGGGGCACCCCATAGACACACAAGTTGATCCACGTGATCATATTCTTAGCCGTGTGCGGTGCCCCCTTCCACCATAGTCCTTGATAATATTGTAGAGGTGCTTAGGCGAAGCCCTGCGACAGTAGTACATCAAGATTGTCACCACGCCGTCGTGCTGACGGAACTCTTCCCCGACACTTTGCTGGATCGGAGTCCGAGGATCGTCATCAACCTGAACGTGTGCTAGAACTCGGAGGTGCCGTAGTTTCGGTGCTTGATCGGTCGGGCCGTGAAGATGTACGACTACGTCAACCGCGTTGTCATAACGCTTCCGCTGTCGGTCTATGAGGGTACGTAGACAACACTCTCCCCTCTCGTTGCTATGCATCACCATGATCTTGCATGTGCGTAGGAAAATTTTGAAAGTACTACGTTCCCCAACAGTGGCATCCAAGCCTAGGTTTTATGTGTTGATGTTATATGCACGAGTAGAACACAAGTGAGTTGTGGGCGATATAAGTCATACTGCTTACCAGCATGTCATACTTTGGTTCGGCAGTATTGTTGGATGAAGCGGCCCGGACCGACATTACGCGTACGCTTACGCGAGACTGGTTCTACCGCCGTGCTTTGCACACAGGTGGCTGGCGGGTGTCAGTTTCTCCAACTTTAGTTGAACCGAGTGTGGCTACGCCCGGTCCTTGCGAAGGTTAAAACAGCACCAACTTGACAAACTATCATTGTGGTTTTGATGCGTAGGTAAGATTGGTTCTTGCTTAAGCCCGTAGCAGCCACGTAAAACTTGCAACAAACAAAGTAGAGGACGTCTAACTTGTTTTTGCAGGGCATGTTGTGATGTGATATGGTCAAGACGTGATGAGATATAAGTTATTGTATGAGATGATCATGTTTTGTGGAAGTTATCGGCAACTGGCAAACGCCTTATGGTCGTCTCTCTATTGCATAAGATGCAAGCGCCAAACAATTGCTTTACTTTATCGTTATGCGATAGCAATAGTTGCAAGAGCAATAGTTGGCGAGACGTCCACGTGACGACACATTGATATAGACCAAGATGATGGAGATCATGGTGTCATGCCGGTGACAATAGAGATCATGACGGTACTTTGGAGATGGAGATCAAAGGCACAAGATGATCATGGCCATATCATGTCACATATTTTGATTGCATGTGATGTTTATCTTGTATACATCTTATTTTGCTTTTTTCGACGGTAGCTTTATAAGATGATCTCTCACTAAATTTCAAGATAAAAGTGTTCTCCCTAGTATGCGCCGTTGCCAAAGTTCGTCGTGCCCAGACACCACATGATGATCGGGTGTGATAAGCTCTACGTCCATCTACAACGGGTGCAAGACAGTTTTGCACACGCGGAATACTCAGGTTAAACTTGACGAGCCTAGCATATGGAGATATGGCCTCGGAACACTGGAGACCGAAAGGTCGAGCGTGAATCAGATAGTAGATATGATCAACATAGTGATGTTCACCAATGAAACTACTCCATCTCACGTGATGATCGGACATGGTTTAGTTGATTTGGATCACGTGGTCACTTAGAGGATTAGAGGGATGTCTATCTAAGTGGGAGTTCTTAAGTAATATGATTAATTGAACTTAAATTTATCATGAACTTAGTCCTGGTAGTATTTTGCAAATCATGTTGTAGATCAATAGCTCGCGTTGTTGCTTTCCTGTGTTTATTTTGATATGTTCCTAGAGAAAATTGTGTTGAAAGATGTTAGTAGCTATGATGCGGATTGGATCCGTGATCTGAGGTTTATCCTCATTGCTGCACAGAAGAATTATGTCCTTGATGCACCGCCAGGTGACAGACCTATTGCAGGAGCAGATACAGACGTTATGAACGTTTGGCTAGCTCAATATGATGACTACTTGATAGTTTAGTGCACCATGCTTAACGGCTTAGAATCGGGACTTCAAAGACATTTTGAACGTCATGGACCATATGAGATGTTCCAGGAGTTGAAGTTAATATTTCAAGCAAATACCCGAGTTGAGAGATATGAAGTCTCCAACAAGTTCTATAGCTAAAAGATGGAGGAGAATCGCTCAACTAGTGAGCATGTGCTCAGATTGTCTGGGTACTACAATCGCTTGAATCAAGTGGGAGTTAATCTTCCAGATAAAATAGTGATTGACAAGAATTCTCTAGTCACCATCACCAAGTTAGTAGAACTTCGTGATGAACTATGATATGCAAGGGATAACGGAAACGATTCCCAAGCTCTTCGTAATGCTGAAATTGACGAAGGTAGAAATCGAGAAATCATCAAGTGTTGATGGTAGACAAGACCACTAGTTTCAAGAAAAGGGAGGGAAGAAGGGGAACTTCAAGAAGAACAGCAAGCAAGTTGCTGCTCAAGTGAAGAAGCCCAAGTCTGGTCCTAAGCCTGAGACTAAGTGCTTCTACTGTAAAGGACTGGTCACTGGAAGCGGAACTACCCCAAGTGATTGGCGGATAAGAAGGATGGCAAAGTGACAAAGGTATATTTGATATACATGTTATTGATGTGTATTTACTAGTGTTTATAGCAACCCCTCAGTATTTGATACTAGTTCAGTTGCTAAGATTAGTAACTCGAAACGGGAGTTGCAGAATAAACAGAGACTAGTTAAGGGTGAAGTGACGATGTGTGTTTGGAAGTGGTTCCAAGATTGATATGATCATCATCGCACACCTCCTATATTTTCGGGATTAGTGTTGAACCTAAATAAGTGTTATTTGGTGTTTGCGTTGAGCAGAATATGATTTGATCATGTTTGATTGCAATACGGTTATTCATTTAAGTTAGAAGAATAAAATTGTTGTTCTGTTTACATGAATAAAACCTTATATGGTTAACACCCAATGAAAATGGTTCATTGGATCTCGATCGTAGTGATACACATATTCATAATATTGAAGACAAAAGATGCAAAGTTAATAATGATAGTGCAACTTATTTGTGGCACTGCCGTTTAGGTCATATTGGTGTAAGCGCATGAAGAAACTCCATGCTGATGGGATTTTGGAATCACTTGATTATGAATCACTTGATGCTTGCGAACCATGTCTCTTGGGCAAGATGACTAAAACTCCGTTCTCCGGAACAATGGAGCAAGCAACAGATTTGTTGGAAATCATACATACTGATGTATGTGGTCCGATGAATATCAAGGCTTGCAGCGGGTATCATTATTTTCTGACCTTCACAGATGATTTGAGCAGATATGGGTATATCTACTTGATGAAACATAAGTCTGAAACATTTGAAAAGTTCAAAGAATTTCAGAGTGAAGTGGAAAATCATCGTGACAAGAAAATAAGGTTTCTACGATCTGATCGCGGAGACAAATATTTGAGTTACGAGTTTGGTCTTCAATTAAAACAATGTGGAATAGTTTCACAAATTCGTGCCACCTGGAACACCACAGCATAATGGTGTGTCCGAACGTCATACAGTACTTTATTGGATATAGTGCAATCTATGATGTTTCTTACCGGATTTACCACTATCGTTTTTGAGGTTATGCATTAAAGACAGCTGCATTCACGTTAAAAAGGGGCACCATCTAAGTCCGTTGAGACGACACAATCTGAACTGTGGTTTGGCAAGAAACCAAAGTTGTCGTTTCTTAAAGTTTGGGGTTGTGATGCTTATATGAAAAAGTTTCATCCTGATAAGCTCAAACCCAAATCGGAGAATATGTCTTCATAGGATACCCAAAGGAGACTGTTGGGTACACCTTCTATCACAGATCCGAAGGCAAGACATTCGTTGCTGAGAATGGACCCTTTCTAGAGAAGGAGTTTCTCTCAAAGAAGTGAGTGGGAGGAAAGTAGAACTTGACGAGGTAACTGTACCTGCTCCCTTATTCAAAAGTAGTACATCACAGAAAAATGTTTCTGCGACACCTACACCAATTAGTGAGGAAGCTAATGATAATGATCATGAAACTTTAGAACAAGATACTACCGAATCTCGTAGGTAAATCCTGTTCTGAAAGTCATGTTACTAGACCATGACGAACTTGCGGACTATGAGGAAGCGATGATGAGCCCAGATTCGCAAAATGGCTTGAGGCCATGAAATCTGAGATGGGATCCATGTATGAGAACAAAGTATGGACTTTGATTGACTTGCCCGAATGATCGGCAAGCCATAGAAAATAAATGGATCTTCAAGAGGAAGACGGACGCTGATAGTAGTGTTACTATCTACAAAGCTAGAATTGTGCAAAAAGGTTTTCGACAAGTTCAAGGTGTTGACTACGATGAGAGTTTCTCACTCGTATCTATGCTTAAGTCTGTCCGAATCATGTTAGCAATTGCCGCATTTTATGAAATCTGGCAAATGGATAAACAAAACTGCATTCCTTAATGGATTTATTAAAGAAGAGTTGTATATGATGCAACCAGAAGGTTTTGTCAATCCTAAAGGTGCTAACAAAATATGCAAGCTCCAGCGATCCATCTATGGACTGGTGCAAGCATCTCGGAGTTGGAATACACGCTTTGATAAGTTGATCAAAGCATATAGTTTTATACAGACTTGCGGTGAAGCCTGTATTTACAAGAAAGTGAGTGGGAGCACTACAGCATTTCTGATAAGTATATGTGAATGACATATTGTTGATCGGAAATAATGTAGAATTATTCTGCAAAGCATAAAGGAGTATTTGAAAGGAGTTTTTCAAAGAAAGACCTCGGTGAAGCTACTTACATATTGAGCATCAAGATCTATAGAGATAGATCAAAACGCTTGATAAGTTTTTTCAATGAGTACATACCTTGACAAGATTTTGAAATAGTTCAAAATGGAATAGTCAAAGAAAGAGTTCTTGCCTGTGTTACAAGGTGTGAAATTGAGTAAGACTCAAAACACGACCACGACAGAAGATAGAAAGAGAATGAAAGTCATTCCCTATGCCTTGGCTATAGGTTCTATAAAGTATGCCATGCTGTGTACCAGATCTATTGTATACCCTACACTGATTTTACAATAGTGATCTAGGAGTTGATCACTGGACAGCGGTCAAAATTATCCTTAGTGGAATAAGGATATGTTTCTCAATTATGGACGTGACAAAAAGGGTTCGTCGTAAAGGGTTACGCCGATGCAAATTTTGACACTGATCCAGATGACTCTAAGTCTCAATCTGGATACATATTGAAAGTGGGAGCAATTAGCTAGAGTAGCTCCGTGCAGAGCATTGTTGACATAAAAATTTGCAAAATACATACGGATCTGAATGTGGCAAACCCGTTGACTAAATTTATCTCACAAGCAAAACATGATCACACCTTAGTACTCTTTGGGTGTTAATCACATAGCGATGTGAACTAGATTATTGATCTAGTAAACCCTTTGGGTGTTGGTCACATGTCGATGTGAACTATGGGTGTTAATCACATGATGATGTGAACTATTCGATGTTAATCACATGGTGATGTGATCTAGATTATTGACTCTAGTGCAAGTGGGAGACTGAAGGAAATATGCCCTAGAGGCAATAATAAAGTTATTATTTATTTCCTTATTTCATGATAAATGTTTATTATTCATGCTAGAATTGTATTAAGCTGAAACATAATACATGTGTGAATACATAGACAAACAGAGTGTCACTAGTATGCCTCTACTTGACTAGCTCGTTAATCAAAGATGGTTATGTTTCCTAACCATGGACAAAGAGTTGTTATTTGATTAACGGGACCACATCATTAGGTGAATGATCTGATTGACATGACCCATTCCATTAGCTTAGCACCCGATCGTTTAGTATGTTGCTATTGCTTTCTTCATGACTTATACATGTTCCTATGACTATGAGATTATGCAACTCCCGTTTGCCGGAGGAACACTTTGTGTGCTACCAAACGTCACAACGTAACTGGGTGATTATAAAGGAGCTCTACAGGTGTCTCCAAAGGTACATGTTGGGTTGGCGTATTTCGAGATTAGGATTTGTCACTCCGATTGTCGAAGAGGTATCTCTGGGCCCTCTCGGTAATGCACATCACTTAAGCCTTGCAAGCATTACAACTAATGAGTTAGTTGTGAGATGATGTATTATGGAACGAGTAAAGAGACTTGCCGGTAACGAGATTGAACTAGGTATTGAGATACCGACGATCGAATCTCGGGCAAGTAACATACCGATGACAAAGGGAACAACGTATGTTGTTATGCGGTCTGACCGATAAAGATCTTCGTAGAATATGTAGGAGCCAATATGAGCATCCAGGTTCCGCTATTGGTTATTGATCGGAGATGTGTTTCGGTCATGTCTACATTGTTCTCGAACCCGTAGGGTCCGCACGCTTAAGGTTTCGATGACAGTTATATTATGAGTTTATGAGTTTTGATGTACCGAAGGAGTTTGGAGTCCCGGATGAGATCGGGGACGTGACGAGCAGTCTCGAAATGGTCGAGACGTAAAGATCGATACATTGGACGACTATATTCGGACATCGGAAAGGTTCCGAGTGATTCGGGTATTTTTCGGAGTACCGGAGAGTTACGGGAATTCGCCGGGAGAAGTATTGGGCCTTATTGGGCCATACGGGAAAGAGAGAGGGGCTGCCTAGGGCAGGCTGCGCGCCCCCCCAAGGCCTAGTCCGAATTGGACTAGGGGGAGGGGCTGCGCCCCTTCCTTGTCTCCTACTCCTACTACATGGAAGGACTCCTAGTTGGACTAGGAAAGGGGGAATCCTACTCCCGGTGGGAGTTGGACTCCCCTAGGGCGCGCCATAGAGAGGGCCGGCCCTCCCCTCCTCCACTCCTTTATATACGGGGGCAGAGGGCACCCCATAGACACACAAGTTGATCCACGTGATCATATTCTTAGCCGTGTGCGGTGCCCCCTTCCACCATAGTCCTCGATAATATTGTAGCGGTGCTTAGGCGAAGCCCTGCGACAGTAGTACATCAAGATCGTCACCACGCTGTCGTGCTGACGGAACTCTTCCCCGACACTTTGCTGGATCGGAGTCCGGGGATCGTCATCGAGCTGAACGTGTGCTAGAACTCGGAGGTGCCGTAGTTTCGGTGCTTGATCGGTCGGGCCGTGAAGACGTATGACTACGTCAACCGCGTTGTCATAACGCTTCCGCTGTCGGTCTACGAGGGTACGTAGACAACACTCTCCCCTCTCGTTGCTTTGCATCACCATGATCTTGCGTGTGCGTAGGAAATTTTTGAAATTACTACGTTCCCCAACATCGCTCAGCCTGCCGGTAGGGGCTCGGCTCCGGTCGGGACTGTTGTGGGCCGGGGCGGCGTGTTGCCCGGTCCTAGACCGACGGTGCCAGCTCCGGTAGGTCAGCGGCCTCCGGTGCCGGGTGCTTCAGGAACCAGCAATGCGGGCCGGGGAGGCGCTGCGCCGCGGCCCCCTGCTCCGGGGTTGCAGACCGGCCAGCCGAGGCAGCACCGCCTCCTCACCTCGTCGCCATGTCTCCGCAAATCAGAGCCGGGACGGTGCAGCAACAGGCAATTCCAATGATTCAAGCCACAGTTGCGCCTCAGGGTCAGTGGGGTGATGATGGGGTCAATGCGTATGGAGCTGGTAAGCACCGTGGATCCTCGTCGACTGGCGGCGGTCGAGGCTATGCTTGGCAGAGCGATGGCTCGGTGGAGCGCCCGTTCATGGGGCCCCCAGGAGGTTTTGTTGAGGGGGCGTCTGGCCCTGGTCTCTGGCCGCGGGGTGGTTTCCGCGGTCATCGTGGTGGGCGTGGGGGTCGAGGTGGCCGGTACCGCCCACGACCGCATACTATGTCTGTGATTGATCCGATGGTGGTTGATGGGGCTGTTGAGCAGCAGGTTTTGATTGGCCAAGCGTTGGAGGTGGTCTCGGCGCTTGCCAATGATGAGATTCCCGGGAATGAATCCGGGTTGACTGTGTCAGTGGAGGATTCTTCTAGGGCTGAGTCTGAAAGAACATCCAAATATGCGCGCAAGAAAGAGAAAATGCTCTGTTATCGATGTGGTGGTAAGGGACATTTTATTGCTGAGTGTGTGGCTGAGCTCTGTGGCACTTGTGGCAAACCAGCACACGATTCGGGGGACTGTCCGTTTCTGAGAGATCAGGCACCATCACTCATGATGTATGGAGTGTACTGTGCTGAACTTACGTTCTTTGAATCTCCAACGGAGATGGAGGTTCCTGACGAGACTTTGAGTTTGACGACTGGGTTAGTTAAGATTGCTAGAGGAGAGGTCTCGGAGGCACAGATTATTCAGAGGCTCAAGGAGTTAGCCCCTGGAGATTTCAGGTGGGAGCTTGCTAGTGTCGAGGACAAACTATTTTGGGTTGAGTTCCCGTCAGTTGAGGACCTTCAGAGACTACTGAGTTTCGAGATGTGCAATGTGCCAGGTACTGATGGCGTGCTTGAGTTTCATGAGTGGAAGAGGATTGAGCCTACGGGCAAGCCTCTGACTCAGGTTTGGCTGTGATTCTTTGGGGCTCCATCCAAGCCGATGCTGGATGCACGGGTAGTGGCCAGTTTGGGTAACATGGTGGGCAGATCAGAGCGCGTGGATATGGACTTTACCAGAGCCCACGGGATTGCTCGTTTACTGGTCAGTGTGCTAAACATCGAGTACGTCCCTAAGGTGGTTAAGTGGGCATATCGAGGCCACATATATAACCATGTCATTGAGTTCGAGGATGAGAGTCTGTTTGCCGAGGCGGCCAACGGGTCTGATACTGATATGCACGAGGATGATGATAGCTCGGCACTTAAGGAGGCACCAGCAGCTGACAGTGGACGTGAGTTGTCCACTCCGCAGGGTGCTGACTCTCACACGTCTGCGGATGGGACGGCTCCTCCTTCTACGGTGCCTACGACTACTCTCAGATTCGGTTATTTCGAGCCGGCATCTGCACCCCCAAGACTGTGGAGTGATCGGGTGGAGTCTGATGAGGTGTTCGAGCACTCGCTTCCGGTTCTGCAGCTTGAGGAGCCAGTGATTCCTCTTATTGGGGAGTCGTCGATCTCGGTCAGGGCTGAGGTGGAGGAGGTTGTTCTTGCAGGAGAGGGTCTGAAGCTAGTGACTTCGGATTCCTCCCCTCCGGTCGCGATTTCGCAGGTGCAGCCGATGGTGCCGGCTGCTGATGGGGGCGTGGGGCAGGTGGCCTCGGTGCCCTCATCAGGGCCTGCGGTGGGTGAGCTACCGATGGTGCAGATTGATTCTTTGGGAGGGAGGCCAAGGCTGCTAGATCCGGCACCTTCCTCCCCTTTTACCGGGCTGGCGACGCTGGCGCCGGAGTCGCTTCTCGGAGAGGACTCGGGGCAGGTGGCCTCAGGGTCCTCTTCTCTTGTGGAGCCCAGAGGGGCTTGCTTGCCGATGCCGCCGGTGCCGCCAGTTGGCCCTTGGGCCGGGGTGGATGGGGAGCTCGGGCAGGAGGCCCTGGCTCCACCTTCCCCCGGCTTGGGGCACTCCAGTAGAGCTTCTCGGGAGGAGGTGATTGCTTTTGGTGGTATTCCGGATCCGATCTCTGAGGGGCGACGGTTGAGTAGCCGTCTCCAGGACCATCCGGAAGTGGACGACATTCAGCAGCGGTGCGCTATGAGGGCGGCCAAGCTTCGTGACGTGGAGGTCACTACTGGTATGTCGTACCTCTAATTCTATTTTGCATTTTTCAAATGATGAGATTATAAACAATGCAAATAAGATAGGAATTTCACTAGGTAGTAATGATAGTGAAATTTCAAACTCGGTTAATGATATGTTGGATTTAGAGGCCGAACGGGAGCTTGAGATGATTCGTAACTTAGCTGCAGTTAAACCAATGAATAACTCCGAGATTGATGCTTTGGGGGTCAGGGTGTTCGATAACTTTTGTGCGGATCTTGCTCATCCATCTCCTGAACCTGAGGAGGAGGATGAGCGAGTGGACTTTGTAGAGGTGCGCGCCTCTGAGACTGGTTGTGAGGACCAGCTGAAGAGTTTCAATATTCCTAAACGCAAATGGAAGCGGAAGATCTACCCAGACTCCGCGGTGCGTAGGAGCGCGTGGATAAGAACGGCTAAAAAATTCCATGACGAGATATGAAAGTAATCTTTTGGAATAGCAGAGGTCTGAAAGACTTGGCTAAAAGAAGGTTTCTTGCTGAGGCTTCTATTGAGCATAGGTTGGACTTTATCGCTTTATCGGAAACTGGTAGAGCCGACTTTTCGCCTCAATTTCTCAATACGCTTTCGGGAGGTATTGATTTTGATTGGCATTGTCTACCACCGCGAGGAAGATCGGGTGGGATTTTACTCGGAGTTAGATGTGATTCGTTAGAAGTCCGAAGCATGGTCATGGGGGATTTCGCTGTTAAGTTTAGGGTGAGGTCGAAGACCGATGGGTTTAACTGGGCTTTGGTGGCGGTATATGGAGCCGCACAGCCCGAGCTTAAACCAGATTTTTTGGCTAATCTGGTTAGGATTTGCGGTTCTGAACAACTTCCTATCCTGGTGGGGGTGATTTTAATATCATCAGAAGGCGTGATGAGAAGAATAATGATAATTTTGACGGCAGATGGTTGTTCATGTTTAACACAATCATTGAAAGTCTGGATCTGCGTGAGATAGAGCTTTCGGGTAGGAAGTTTACCTGGGCTAACGCCTTGCCAAATCCGACGTTCGAAAAGCTGGATCGGGTTCTGGCTAGCGTCGAATAGGAACAGAAACTCCCATGTGTAACAGTCCAGGCACTTTCTCGTGGTATTTCTGATCACACGCCGTTATTCCTTGACTCTGGGGAGGCCACCCATGTGGGAAATAAGAATGTTTTCTCTTTCGAGCTTGCATGGTTTGAGAGAGAAGGTTTCTTAGATCTCGTAGCCAGAGAATGGGCTAAGGATGCAGGAGGTAGAACTGCACTTGAGCGCTGGCAGAATAAAATTAGGCACTTGAGAAGTTTCCTACGTGGGTGGGCTAAGCATCTTAGTGGGGTCTATAAGATTGAGAAGGAACAGCTCCTTACGCTTATTCAGTCCCTTGATGTAAAAGCCGAGACCATGATCCTGCCAGCCTCGGAGCTTTATGCCAAGATCGACGCGGAAATGAGGCTGAAAGAGCTCCTTCATGAGGAAGAATTAAAGTGGGCGCTTCGGGCTAAGGTCCGAAGGGTCGTCCAGGGGGACGCGAACACACAATTTTTTCACATGATCGCCAACGGTAAGTATAGAAAGAAGAGGATCTTTCAGCTTGAACAAGATGAGGGAACGATTCTTGGTCAGGAAAACTTAAAGCTTTATATTACTGAGTATTACAAGCAGCTGTTTGGGCCTCTAGAGGATAACTGTGCGTCGCTGGATGAGTCCAGGATTGAGGATGTGCCTCAACTGACGACTGTTGAGAATGATATTTTAGTTGCTCCTTTTTCTAAGAAAGAGGTGTATGACGCCATTTCCCAAATGAAGAATAATAAGGCTCCTGGCCCGGATGGTTTCCCGGCAGAGTTCTACAAGAAGTGTTGGCACATTATTAAAGGAGATCTATTGCCTTTGTTCAATGATCTATTCTCTGGCCAGCTTCACCTTTTTCAACTGAATTTTGGAACGATAACACTTCTTCCCAAGAAGACAGAGGCAGTGCGGATTGAGCAATTCTGGCCAATCTGTCTTCTTAATGTTAGTTTCAAAAATTTTACCAAGGTCGGGACGAATAGGCTCACACAGATTGCGCATACTGTGGTGCAGCCTACTCAAACTGCTTTCATGCCGGACATGAACATTCTTGAAGGGGTGGTGGTACTGCATGAAACGCTCCATGAGATTCACATGAAAAACTGGATGGAGTGGTTTTTAAGGTGGATTTCGAGAAAGCGTACGATAAAGTCACCAAGTAGAATCCTTCACGCAAAAAGGGAGTGTTAGAATTAAAGTGAATGACGATATAGGTCATTATTTCCATACACACAAGGGCCTCAAACAAGGTGATCCAATGTCTCCTATTCTGTTCAACGTTGTCGTTGATATGTTGGCAATCTTGATAGGTCGGGCAAAGGAGGCCGGACAAGTAGGTGGCTTGGTGCCTCATCTAGTTGATGGTGGTGTATCCATCCTACAGTACGCCGATGATACAATCATCTTTATGGAGCACGACTTGGCTAAGGCGAGAAATATGAAGCTGGTACTGTGCCTTTTCGAGCAATTGACCGGTCTGAAGATTAACTTCCATAAAAGCGAGTTGTTCTGTTTTGGTAGAGCCAAAGAGGAACAAGATGCATACAAGCAACTGTTTGGTTGCGAATTGGGGGCTCTACCGTTCACTTATCTAGGTATCCCCATTCACCATCGTAAGTTGACTAACAACGAATGGAAGTGTATCGAGGATCGGTTTGAGAAGAAACTGAGCTGCTGGAAGGGCAAACTCATGTCATATGGAGGCCAATTTATTCTCATTAATTCGGTGCTCACGAGTATGCCTATGTTTCTTTTATCCTTTTTTGAAGTACCAGTTGGAGTTAGGAAAAGGCTGGACTTCTATCGGTCACGTTTCTTCTGGCAGAGTGATGAACTTAAGAGAAAGTACCGTTTAGCCAAATGGGATGTCATCTGCCGACCAAAAGATCAAGGGGGTCTTGGGGTTGAGAACCTTGAAGTCAAGAACAGATGCCTTCTCAGTAAGTGGCTATATAAGTTATCTGCCGAGACTGAGGCAACTTGGGCGCAGATTCTTCGTAACAAGTATCTGTACTCTTAAGACCTTGTCGCGGGTGATAGTTAGACCAACTGATTCGCCTTTCTAGAAGGGGCTAATGAGGGTCAAAGCTACTTTCTTTAATAGAACAAAGTTTATTGTCGGTGATGGCAATAACACTCGATTCTGGGAGGATACTTGGCTTGGTGATACGCCGCTGGCTCTTCAGTATCCGTCGCTATATCGTATTGTGCAGCGACGTGATGCTCTGGTTGCAACGAGTTTGAAATCCGCTCCCCTTAATATTCACTTTAGGAGGGTGCTTGCTGGGGACCGGTGGGAGGCTTGGATTCATCTGGTGAGTAGACTGATGGAGGTTCAGCTTACTCATCAGCCCGATCAGTTGTGTTGGAAGCTTACTAGATCTGGGGAATTCACAGTCAAGTCGATGTACATTGATGTCATCAACTCTAGTGTTATTCCTAGTTCAAAACATGTTTGGAAAGTTAAGGTTCCTCTGAAAATCAAAGTGTTTATGTGGTTTGTACATAAACAAGTCGTTCTAACAAAAAATAATTTGATTAAGCGCAACTGAAGAGGTTCTACTAGGTATAGTTTCTGTGATCGGGATGAAACTATCCAGCATCTTTTCTTTGATTGCCCGTTGGCGAGAGTGTTGTGGCGCTCGGTGCAAATTGCCTTTAACATTACTCCTCCGGATTCGGCTAGGTCGTTATTTGGAATGTGGCTTGTTGGTATAGAGGCCGAAACATCTAGACAAATTCGAGTAGGAGCATGTGCGTTGTTATGGGCAATTTGGAACTGCAGAAATAATTTGGCTTTTAACAGAACAACTATTCTTTTTTGCAGGTTTTATTCCGGGCTACTGCGCTAATCCGTATATGGTCCTTACTCACTCCGACTGAGGCCAGAGAGCGTTTGGTTACTGGATATGTCCGGTGGGAGATGGTAGCGCGGGATATCTTCAGCCGGTTTGGATGACGGTTATGTAATAGGATAGGCGATTAGTTTACCTATCTATCTATCTTATGCCAGCCGGTTGTGCCTTTTGGGCCTTTTTTGTTTTTCTAGCTCTTTGTGAGCCAGCCTACTTTTTTGCAGCAGATTGCAAGACCTTGTTGAACTATTTTATTTATTTATAATTGTGGCCGTATGCATCGCTCTGATGCAGAGGCCGGAGAGTTCCCCTTTTCGAAAAAAAATACTAAAGCGGGAAGCATTCGGTTTTTCTAGTTGTCACAAACACCACTACGCTTGCACCCCAAAATAGTATTAAAATAGTCAATCTCTTGATTGCTAGGAATAGGGTGAATCAAAATTCACAAAAAAATATTATTGAGTGTACTCAAGCACAACGCTAAGTTACTTCCCCATAAAAATTCTGATTTTATGGACAACAATGACGATATAAAATACTTCTCCATTTCAAAATATAAGATGTTTTTATAGTGCCGAAAAATGTCTTATATTTTGATACAGATGAGTACTCCCTAGCAAACATTGGCAACGGACAAGACTTGCCTACTCCCCTCCCGTGTGCCCATCCGTGCTCCCGCATACGTGGCTTGATTTGATTGGAACAAAATAAGGCCCGGCCCCACCCTCTTAAAATCAGGGGGGAGATGATTAGATTAGAAAGAAAAAAGAAAAAAAGACAGCCGTTGGATGAGGTGGGAGCACGGATGGGAGCACGGGAAGGGAGCAGGCAAGCCGGATCCATTGGCAACACCATTCTGTGTCACACTTCACTCCGTTTGTGTTTTATGTCAAGCCCGCAAATGAAGGTGAGCATATTCGTAAGTAGTGTATCTCCACATAAAGAAATGGCAATGATTTGGAAAAAAATTTAAACCTATGCACTTTTCAGTTTTTTATTTTAAAAAAGAGATACAAGTACTAGTAGATTGTAGCCTTTTTGTATTGATTCAATACAGGGTGTAATGGATGATGTTAATTAGCCCTCCATACTTAGCTGACCACTCCTAGCTGTTAGTTAATCTTTCTATTTTGTTTTCATTAAATTAATATATCCTCACACCCCATTAATTCTACGTCTGTTTGTCCCATTCGCCAACGATCGATTAGTTCAAGGGAACCATTGAACAATGAGATCTTGTATCCTTCACATGTTCCACGCACACCCACACACGCAAACTAATATATGTATGTGTGGTGCCTACCACTCTCACCTTGTGCAATTTCTACCCCAAAACACTACCACAACCTCGAGTACCAAAATTGTTTCCGATTCACAAAAGCAATCAAGTCCATGGATCTGGTAACTGGGGCAATGATCCCCCTCCTGCGCAAGCTCGGGGAGCTGCTCTCCGATGAGTACAACCTAGAGAAGCGTGTCAGGAAAGGCGTCAAATCTCTACTCACGGAGATGGAGATGATGCACGTCGTTCTCCGAAAAGTGGGTGAGATGCACGAAGAGAAACTAGAGGAGCAGGTTCGGGTCTGGGCAGGCAAGGTCAGAGACCTCTCATATGATATGGACGATGCGGTCGACACCTTTATGGTGTGGGCAAAGGAGGACAGCCATGAGCTTGGCCCGAACAATATCAAGAACAAAATAAAGAAGTTCCTGAGGAAGACCACCAAATTGTTCAGAAAGGGCAAGGCACTCCATCAGATCTCCAACGCCATCCAAGAAGCACAAGACCTCGCCAAGGAGCTGGGTGAGCTACGTCAAAGGTACATGCTTGATCTACACACCAACAATAGAGGTGATACCATTGATCCTCGCCTCAAGGCTGTGTACAAAGATGTCACGGAGCTTGTTGGCATTGTAGATACACGAGACGAACTGATCGATATGTTGACAGAGGGTGACAAGAGTACAAAGCAACATTTAAAGATAATATCTATTGTTGGTTTTGGTGGGCTGGGCAAGACAACTCTTGCCAGAGCAGTGTATGACAAGATCAAAGGGCAATTTGATTGCGGAGCTTTTGTTTCGGTGTCTCAAAATCCTGACATGAAGAAGATTTTCAAGAAGCTGTTATATGAACTTGACAAGACCAAGTTCGCAACCATCAATGAAGCTATTAGGGATGAAGGGCAACTCATCGATGAAATAAAAATGTTCCTTCATGAAAAGAGGTATGTTCATAGCAATAGAAGTTCATTTTTTTGCTTAGCCATGCAAACATAATGCCAATCAACAACAAAGTGTCATTTTCTTTTGGGTATATATCTCCTTGCTATATATTGCCTTGCTTTTGTACTCCCTCCAACCCAAAAAGTGTTGTGGCTTTAGTTCAAATTTGAATTAAAACCACACACTTTTTTTGGATCAGAGGGAGTATTATATATGAATTTTCCAATTGAAACTACTTTTCCACCCATTTGAATTTTCATTTTTCAAAGAAACCCCCCCCCCCCCCCCCCCCCCCCCACACACACACACACAAATCTTTGCCAAAACACCTCGTGTTTACTAGTCAAGTACAACCTTGTTGCAAATATTAATAGAGACCTACATGTATTTCAACCGATTCGTAGACTAACACTTTCGAAAATCACTCAGGTATCTCATCGTAATTGATGACATATGGAGTACCACAGCATGGGGGATAATTAAGTGTGCTCTATCTTGCAGCAATCTCTGCAGTCGAGTAATAACAACATCACGCATAGTCAGTGTCTCTAAAGCATGTTGCCTATCTATTGATGATATGATTTACAACATGAAACCTCTTTCTAATGATGACTCCCAGAGACTGTTCTATAAAAGAATATTTACACAAGAGAGTGGGTGTCCTCATGAATTGGAACAAGTATCTAACGATATCTTGAAGAAATGTGGCGGAGTACCACTAGCCATCATTACTATAGCAAGTATTTTGGCTAGTGACCACCATGTAAAAACAAAGGACCAATGGTATGATTTTCTCCATTCTATTGGCCATGGACTCACAAAAGATGCTAACATGGAGGAGATGCAAAGGATACTATTGTTTAGCTATTATGATCTACCTTCGCATTTGAAGACTTGTTTATTATATATGAGTATGTTTCCAGAAGATATAGTGGTCTGGAGAGATCAGGTTATATGGATGTGGATAGCTGAAGGCTTTGTCCATCGTGGAACACAAGAAACAGGATCACTATATGATATTGGAGAGACCTACTTCAATGATCTTATAAATAGAAACATGATGCAGCCATTATACATTAATGATGAAGGCAAAGCAGATGCTTGTCGTGTGCATGATATGGTTCTTGATGTAATATGCTCAATGTCAAGTGAAGAAAACTTTGTTACAATATTGAATGGTACAGATCGAAGAACACATAATCCACACCGAAAGGTTCGCAGGTTATCATTTCAGAATAGCATGTCACAGCTCACCGGCCCTCAGGTCTCTACCATACTCATGGCACAAGTGAGGTCTGTTACTTTCTATAGTGTGATTGATGACCAAATCCAGTCTGTTTCATGCTTTCGAGTTCTACGTGTATTAGATTTAAGCAGCTCAAATCGTTGGGCAAGTACACATGAGGTTGATCTTGGGTATGTCATGAAGTTAGTACACCTGAGGTACTTAGGGTTAAGAGATACACATGCTGGGGAGCTCCCTACTGAGATAGGAAAGTTACAGTTTCTGCAGACACTAGACTTAAGAGGAACACTGGATATAAGAGCAACACGATCCGTGGTGCCATCAACTATTACTCGGCTAGGATGTTTGATGTGCCTATACATTGATGTGCGTATGAAAATGCCGGTTGGAATTGGAAACTTGGCGTCCATAGAAGAGTTGAGTGGACTGTATGTGGACGGTTCTAATGAAATTGAGAAGGAGATAGGGCAGCTGAAAGAGCTGAGGGTGCTCAACCTTCGGTGGCAGGGACGAAATGAGAGCATATGTGACTGTTTGGTGTTGTCCCTTGCCAATCTGCAAAAATTGCAACGTCTAACGGTTGATAGTTATGGAGTCACAAGGTTTGATATCAGCTGGGACTGCTGGATGCCCCCTCCGTACCTCCGTGCCCTTGTGTTCCGCGGATGCACCTCCATGTTGCCTGGCTGGATTCATTCTTCTTCGCTTTCCCTCCTATCCTACCTGCATATCTCCGTGGATGTGGTGCGAGGGAAGGACATTAAAATACTTGGGACCTTGCCGGCTCTTTGTCATCTGAGACTAGAGTCTACTGAAGTTCAGACTCAATACATCTTCAACACCGACACTTATGAATTCCCATGTGCAAGGGAGTGTAGATTCGAGTATTTCACGACAACACCATCTATGTTTCCAGGAGGAGCGATGCCAAGGCTTGAACTCCTCAAGTTTTATGCCCGGGCGTCCGACATTGGGAGTGGTAAGTTGGACGTGAACATGGCACACCTATCTTCCCTCAAGCGAGTCGATGTTGTCCTCTGGAATGAGGATGGCAACCCTCTAAAGTTGGAGGAAGCCAAGGCTGCACTAAGGTTTGCAGTGAGAGCCCATCCCAACCGTCCCAGCCTTGCTATATGTTGTTATGGTAAGCTCTTTTGGCTTCCGTCTCACACAACCAACATTATTCATTTTTTACTATCTTTTACCGACAAAAAAAAACATTATTCATTTTTCTTTCTTTCTCACATGTTTTGCATATGGGTTTCAATGAAGGATCGGAAGAAAATGAATTGGAAGAATAGGAATCGGAAGAAAAGGTCTCTATGAGAGCCTTTTTACAGTTTCCCAATCAAAAGAATAAGATGGCTTGACATTATGTTTCCTAGAAGGAAACAGAGGACGAATCGGAAGAAGACGAAGCAGCACAAGAGTGTGGCGCTGATGCACTCCCATGTTTGAGAGAATGTGGCTTCTTGCATTTTCCGACGCGCTATCTATATTTCCTTGTGTAGTTATCTGTTACTGCAAGATGAAGATGTGCATTCCTTCATGTGCAGCTAATGGTTGACTCCATTTTCCTGAAATGAAGAAACCATTTCTGCTTTCATATTCCTGAACTACAGACAGTAATGAGATCCTGTACCTGAAATTTAGATCTTTTTATAAGCATACGCAGAATACACCCAAGTGGAGCACGCCACAGTATGAATCTGCGGAAAAATAGCAGATGGAGAAGTAAGGCAGCAGTAACAACTACTCCCTCCGTTCCAAAATAGATGACTCAATTTTGTACTAACTAACTACTCCCTTGGCTGCGTTCGGCGGCGGCGGCCGGGTCTGCAGCGACGGACCATCTGACCTCGGATCGGTGGTGGCGGCATGGAGGGCCTGGTGGTTGGGTCGGCGCCATGCGTGGTTTGCCCTCCGGACAGATCTGATCTACCCGGTGCGGCTTGCTCGATGTGCGGCGGCTCAGATCGGCGGCGACCCGTGCACACGATGCTTGATGGAGGTTCTTCGAGCGGATCCAGGTGAAAACCTTGTTCTCGGCTTGATGCCAAGACCGGCGTTGGCGGCACTCTTTTGTGTCATTACCTTCTTGAAGGCATCGCCGCGGAGAAGCTCCAGACCTCTATTTACTACCTCCGGGGGAAACCCTAGATTAGTAGATCGGATGACGGCGGCACGTTGGTGTCGTTTCCTCCTTGGGGGCGTCATTCTTGGAGGCGTACACGGGATCGAAGGACCAGTGGGCGGCTTTTTTGGTGGAGCGGTGCTTCATCCTACACATTGATGACGATGGATCTCGGCGGCGTGGCGCAGTGGAGACTCGGCGTCCGATGCACGGTGATGGACTCGCGCGGGAGGAGGTAGTTGTCTGGCGTCATGGTGGCGTCGATGACAGAGTGGCCTGACGAGGTAGAAGCCTCAATATCTGCTCTGAAGACGGGCCTGTGGAGGATGATGGCGGCAACACTTGTGAGTGCGTCAGACCAGTTTATGCCCCAGACCCGGTACGTGGCTCGGCTGGGGCTTCTGGCGGCTTCTGGCTTTTGATGATAGGCTTAGGTGAGTGGTCTGGGTATTTGGCCCAGCTAGCATCCCTTCATCATATGGATAGGAGTAGTGGCATATGTAGCCAAGATGGTGGATTCGGGCATATTGTTGTAATATTTTGTAAGGTCCCCGAGAATAATCAATAAAGTGGCCGCATGCATCTCCCAGATGCAGAGGCCGGGGATCATCCTCTTTTTAAAAAAAAAACTTTGTACTAAGTTTAGTAAAGTTAGTACAAAGTTGAGTCATCTATTTTGGGACGGAGGAAGTAATACTCACAAAGAAAAAAACCAGTTGGCTGGCTGGTGACGTGACGTCCCACAATTCCTTGTTCCCAATCTGTACAAACTGGCCACACCAAAGAACCCTCTCTGTTCGTGATGCTTGCGAGGGAGGTCGCTGGATGCCTTAGATCAGTTTCTCTGTGTATGGTGCAAGATTCAGAACACCCAACTAACCATTGAACCTGACGACATAGCCGACGGGCGCTATTCTGCTGCCTCCGACTATGGTTTCCAGTTCTCGACTTGGCCTGCGAGGCCGGACCTCAACGGCATATGGCGCATCCCAAAATCAGATCCTACACGTGGCTGCTGTTACAAAACCGGAACTGGACGCCAGACTGTCTGCTTGCCAGAGGATGGACACATGCTGCTCATTGCTCCTGTCGTGATCAAGTTCTTGAATCGGCCGTGCACCTGACGGTCTCATGCTCAAATCTGTGCATCAAATAAGTCTGGCACCAATTCAAGGACTCGGACGGCGATACGGCTCAGATTAGCTCCCAGGCTACCTCTATCAAGGAGTGGTGGAGAAGAATATTACTCTGCTCAAAATCCCCCTGACCAAGCCTTAAGTTTACCACTGCAGCCTATGTGGCGTGGAATTTGTGAAAAGAGCACAACCGCAGGACCTTCAAAGGAAAGAGAGAATATCCAGTTTTCTGAAGTTCAGTTCCCATTTGTCTGTACACCTTGTTTTTCCCTCTCCTTACTAAATGAAAAAGCAGAGCTCCTGCTATTGCCTGTCCAAAAAAAAAAACCCTACCAATTGCTAAAAGCTTAAATGCCCAAAATTCTTAGATGCGACTAACATGGGAACGTTGTGAATGTGCTACATGTCCTCTGAAGCTTAGATGAACAAAAAAAAAAACTTAATCAGATGTAGAGTAACAGGTTACATGACCATCCGCGGTGGAGCTGCGCTGGACGGAGCATCTCTGAAGACCACAGTGCATCGTCCACGGCGGCGTGGGAGCGAGACAAGGCGAGTTGAGCTGTTGTGAATCGCTAGCGCCCTGCGGCCGCTCCATTTAAAAAAACAGGTCCAGGTTTTTCTTAAACAGAGAAAATACTCTGTCTTTGTAAATCTACTCTACTATTAATACTAGTAATGTTTTTGGATAATTAAAACCTCAAAGTAAATAATACTATGGCATTCTAAGAAAACTATGGTATTCTCGAAATACTTAGAAAATATTCTGCTATCAAACCGAGCCGGTATACTGGGCCTACTATATAAACAATGACAGGGTTCAGAATTGCTGTATCTCATAATGAAATTCTGAATAATAAAGTTAAGAGCGCTCAGCGAAACCTCAGCTGTGAATATTTGCAACTAACTGAAACAATGAATGAATTTCAGGATGTAACTGTGGCTGCCAGTTGAATAGACAGAACGGAAGCGAGTGACTCTTGACTGAACCAGTTTTTGTCTGAATATTTAAGTTACAATCAAGTAGTACTGGTGTACATGAAGACAAAGCTCCACACAGATGCAGTAAATAAATTGAAACAGTCTGATTCCAAGTTCACACGCCAAGAAAAAATGAATATCATCCCCCCAAAATAAAAATGAATATCATAGATCAAATAGCATCTGTACGTAGGCCACTTTTATTTGAGTTTCAGGCAACGAGAATAGTAGCTTCAGGACACGATTCCAGTTAAAACACCCGCAGTTGTTTTTTAGTTGAACAATTTTCCTAAAAGATAAGAGTATCAGCCCGTCAAGAAGCTTCTTGAATATGTGGAGAAAGTACACATATATTCAAGGGGAAAAACCAACTAACTAGATTGCAGACAGCATGAACTATTTGAATTTCGTAATAGTAAAAGTAGCCATACATCCTGTCATTATTCATTTCTTCATTCGAGAGTCAATCTGGGATGGTTGGGATGGAGACTTGCTTCATTCCTTATGGCAACTTTTGCAGCCTCAACTTCAGAAGATGTGGCATCCCAGCTCTGAAGACCAACTCGCACATCTTTCAGATATGGGAGGTGCTCAATACCTAAGTAGAACCCATAGGCCTTTGCCATTGATACAGAGAACCACAGCTTAAGCTCCTCGAGCTTTGGCAGTGCCCCTTCCTCAAACAAAAGGATCCCTGCACCTACACCAAAAGGTTTATAAAGGAAATTCTTCAAACATCGGAATCCTCTGCCTTGTAAAACAAGCATGTCTTTATGGACCGTGTTGGTAGTATAAAGTCTCAGATAAAGTAATGAAGACAGGTCTCCAAGTATGCCAAGAACCTCCTCTGTTATTACACTTAACTTAATGTTCAGGTATGCAAGACTTGTGAGTGCTGGAGTAATCCACTCTGGCAGTTTTGATAAACAGTAATGGGTGCCCATCCCAAATCTTTGGAGGTGAGTTGGAAGGGGAGACCAGGAATCTAATAACCCAAAAAGAGATGGACTATCAGCACTTATCCGCATAGACTGGAGTTTGTAGCTGCCAAGCTTGCATAGTGAGGAATGAAATATCTCTGCATGACTCTTGTACTCTTGAGATTCTTCATCTTTCACGATGAACAGTACACGGAGTACCTTCAAATTGATCAGGCTCCCTAGCTCCTTCATTGCACCTACTGAACTCATGGTAATGTCAAAGCCTGTGATCTCCCTTAAGTTTTTCATATTCCCAATCCCGATTGGTAGCTTCCACTGATTTGAGCCACTGAGTAGATGTTGTAGTTTAGTTAGCTGAACAATTCTAGAAGGCAATTATTTGACTATTGTATTCCTAAAATCAAGCGTCTTTAGATCATGTAGCATCACAATTCCACATGGTAGCTCCGATATGCCTGTGCGGTTAAAGCTTAGGTACTTTAGCTAGAACAGGTTTTTCATACCATCCATATCATACTCTATCAGGCCCTGGCAACCTTGAAAATCTAGTACACGTAAAGTTTCAAACTTAGTAAGACTGGGCAAGTGCTTGATGCAACCTGATGATGGTATTATAAGAGATCGGACATGGCTTAGATCTTTCTTTGCCAATACAGATGCAAGCTCCTGCTCAATAATGTCCTGGATCGATAATCGTCGAATAAAACACTGAGAATTTTCCCAAATAGTTTGGCTGCCATTGACCACAGTGATGAAATTTTCTTCAATGGATTTTGAAATGATAAGTTCAAGCATCATGTCATGAACTCGACAGGCACGAACCATCCCATCATAACCAATGCCCACTGGTTGGACCAGGTTTTTATTGATAAGCTCGTAAAAATAACTTTCTGCAACCTCTTGACAGCTCCTCCCACGCTCTTCAGAAATAAAGCCTTCCGCAATCAATTGCCTCACCAACCTTTCTCTGTCAATCACATAATCCTCAGGGAAATTACTTAAGTGCAACAAGACAGTCTTGAGGTGTGGTGGAAGATCATTATAGCTCAAGGACAGTATGTTTTTCATTCCCTCTAGACTCTGGTTTCTGTTCAAGTCAGAACCAATTGATCTTTTCACCTTCTCCCACTCTTCTTTGACACGTGGTCTGTTAGCTAGTAGACCAGATATACTGATAATTGCCAATGGTAGGCCTCCACACTTTTTCAAGATAGCTTTCGAAACTTCAATAAACATGTGAGGGCAGCAATTCTCTGATCCAAAGATTCTTCTAAAAAATAGTCTTTCAGAGTGAGGGTCACTTAGAGGTTTCATTTCATAGATCTGGTCATCAGGACCTGGACAACAAGAGCTAGCTACTTCCATTATGCGTGTAGTAGCTACAATTCTGCTAGAACAGCTGTTCTCTGGAAATGCACAATTGATAGCATTCCATGCCACTATAGACCATATATCATCAATGATAACAAGATACCTGATAGATGTCAACAAATAACATCAATCAATAATGATATTACATATTCTTCACGTACTCAAACTATAGTAAAGTACGGGTATCACACTTAATACAGCTTATTTTCCAAATATATAAGGCCAATTTCAACGAAATTGCAACCCTTTACATCAACATTTGCTTGAATTTTTGTGTCGATAGATTATTAGGGTAGAGAAGCAAACTTATATTGCAAACTCTTACTACTGGACAGTGGAGGTGTGAGGTATGGCTTCAACAAGTTTGGATTTACTTACACACAAGAGCACCCGAGTGGTAGCTTTTATTTGTTGAGATAACATTGATGTCATGCCTCTCTTAACTCTAAGGATGGGCACATATTCTTATGTGCGTGCCTCTAAATTGTAACTGAATTGTTTTTCGTAAACTTGAGCAATAGTTTTAGTTCTTTTCTTGTGCTGACCATTTCGGCAAAGTTCTGGAATCAAAATTGTACCATTATATTTCATAACTACATAGTTATTTTAGTTCTTGAAAAAAATAGAAATAGATGCAGAAATAAGAGGTTAAAATAATGACTGCTTACAACGAGACATGTTTGTTAAACACCGGATATTTTTGCGTACGCATAACTTGGTTATATCTCTAGGAGGTTAGCTAGTCTGTTAGGATAGTTGTACGGTTTAACTTGTTGTAATCCCGTAGCACAACTACATGCGCCTTATTCTCCTCCTCTCTTGTTCTTCAAGTTGTACTCAACCGATGTATGCATATCCAGGGTTGGCCCCTGCTATATAAACACGCACCCGTCGCCTCTAACGAGGTAAGACGCTTGAGCAATCTTCACATGGTATCAGAGCCTCCTTCTTCCATTACATCTAGCTTCACAATATCATCACCACCAACCGCTCCACCATGTCATCCTCCTCCGCCGCACCCATGTCCAGCATAAACGGGCAGGTCACGGAGAAGCTCACGAGGACGAACTATGTCCTCTGGCGTGCACAGATCACGCCACAACTCATCGGTGCCGGTCTCTTCGGCTATGCCGATGGAACCACCCCGGAGCCAGAGAAGACCATCATCACCAAGAACAAGGAAGGAAAAGATGAATCTGTCCCGAACCCTCTACATCATTCTTGGGTCAGGGAGGATCAACAGGTACTTGGGCATCTCCTGATTAACTTATCTCGAGAAGTTCTTGTCCAGGTCACCTCCATCCGCAAGGCGCACGAGCTCTGGACTGCCCTTGGGAACATGTTCTCATCGCAGTCCAGGTCGCGTGTGAACAACATCCGCATCGCCCTCTCCAACGCACAGAAGGGGACCCAATCTGTGGGTACCTACTTCGCCTACATGCGCTCCCTCGCCGACGAACTAGCTGCTGCTGGTCAAGCCGCTGGACGAGGATGAGGTGGTCTCCTACATCACCGGCGGGCTGGACATGGAGTATCAGCCGTTGGTGTCGGCCCTTGATGCCCGCACCGAGCCGGTCACCCTCGAAGATCTGTTCGCTCAGATGATCAACTTTGATCAGAGGGCGGCGCTATTCCACAACGCCATTGGGTTCAAGTCGTCCGCCAACGTCGCCTCCCGTGGTGGCCGTGGTGGGTCTCGCTACCGCGGCCCGCAGAGGAACAAGGGCAAGCCCGGCGACAACAGCAGCAACACCAACACTCAGCGCTCCAGCGGCGGCGGTCGGCCCTCCTACACCAACAACAGGGGCCGCCGCAACTCCTCCAAAACCTCCCGTCCAGATGCCATCCGATGCCAAATCTGTGGTAAACCAGGTCACTCTGCTAAAGATTGCTGGTACAGGTTCGACAAGGATGAAGGCGACTCCTCTCAGGACGAGAAGGTAGCAGGGGCAGCTGAAGGATCCTACGGTGTCGACACCAACTTGTATGTCGACAGCGGCGCAACCAATCACATCATGGGTGAACTCGAAAAGGTCACCGTGAGAGAGAAGTACCGCGGCCAAGATCAAATTCACACCGCCAACGGGTCAGGTATGAGGATTAAACACATTGGTCATTCAGTTATTAAAACCCCACACAAAAACATTCATCTCCGAAGAATCTTGCATGTCCCTAGTGCCTCCATTAATCTTCTTTCCGTTCATCGTATTGCCCTTGACAATCATGTATTCCTTGAGTTTCACCCTTTCTTCTTTTTAATTAAGGATCAGGCAACGAAGAGGGTTCTGTACCGAGGTAGATGCGTTCGAGGGATTTACCCGTTGATTCCCAAGTTTAGAAGATTCAATAAGCAAGCATATGGTGTCGCCAAGCTTACTTCAACTCGGTGGCACGATCGACTAGGGCATGCATATTTTTCTTTAGTTGAACGAGTGCTTAGGAAAAATAAGCTCCCATATGTGGATGAGCGTCATGTTGAAACCATTTGTGATTCATGTCAGCGTGCTAAGAGTCATCAATTACCTTATCCTATTTCTACAAGTATTTCTACCAAGCCATTGCAACTCATTTTTTTCCGATGTTTGGGGTCCTGCCCCCAGTTCTGTTGGTAGACATACATACTACGTAAGTTTCATAGATGACTTCAGTAAATACTCCTGGATCTATCTTCTTAAGAAAAGATCCGATGTGTTCCAAGTCTTCCAAAATTTTCAAGCACTCGTTGAACGAAAATTTGACACCAAAATCATTGCTCTCCAATCCGATTGGGGAGGGGAATACGAAAAATTAAATTCGTTTTTCCAAACACTTGGCATCTCTCACCATGTGTCCTGTCCTCGCGCCCACCAACAAAACGGGTCGGCCGAAAGAAAACATAGACACATTGTTGAGGTCGGCCTGGCCCTTCTAGCCGGTGCCTCCATGCCTCTCAAGTTTTGGAATGAGGCCTTTCTTGCTGCTGTTCACATCATTAATATGCTACCAAGTCATGTCATCAACAACGAAACTCCATGGAACGCCTCCTTCACACTAAACCAGATTATACATCTCTCCGTGTGTTTGGCTGCGCATGTTGGCCCAACCTAAGGCCCTATAACAAACGTAAGATGTGTTTTCCTTGGTTATAGTGCCCAGCATAAGGGCGTGAAGTGCCTTGACGTGTCTACCGGACGTGTCTATATATCCCGCGATGTAGTCTTTGATGAAACAAAATTTCCATTCACTGCTTTACATCCTAATGCCGGTGCTCTTCTTCGAAAAGAGATTCTGCTTTTGCCTTCTAATCTAACCGGTTTTGATCAAGGGGGAAATAACTTGGATGATCAACTGTTGCTTAACCCTCATAACATTGCTCCTGAGTTTTGTGATGATGCAGCTGCGCGCAGCAAAGAAAATTTGATGGAAAATGCTGAAGAAATTCGCTTAACAGGGCAACAATTCATGTGTCTCCAACCAGGGGGCAAATCTCCCTCGGGATCTGCAGCACAACAGCCGAGAGAATCCGCCGCGGGATCCGTTCCGCAGCAGACAGGTGCGGGACCCGCATGGACAAACGCGCCAGCAGATTCCTCCATAGGCGGTCTCCACTCATCGCCCGTCACGCGTCGCATGTCGCCCCGCCGGTCGAAGGAGTCCGGCCCGCACCAATCTGCGGGTGACACGCGGCAGCCTGCTACGGGGCCCGAGCGTGTGCGGTTCCCGGATGCTGTGCGCGTCTACACGCGCCGCCTGCGTCAGACGGGCGCGGACTCCGGTGCGGCCCTGCATGGCCCATGCGCGGACTCCGGGGCAGATCTGTATGGCCCCGCGTCATCATTGGTGCATGATGGGCCGTCGGGATCTTCTGCGCCATCTGCCTCGCCATCAACTCAGCACACGACCGCAGAGGATCCGGCTGACACATCAGCCAGAGAATCTCCCTTGGGATCGCCCGCTGGCGCAGCTCCTAAGCAGGCGCGATCCTTTGCGAAAACTGATTCTGCTGCTGCTTCACCACCATGTACACGTCTTAAAAAAGGTGTAATTAAACCTGTCAATTATAAGCATGTACTCAAGTTTGGACTAGCATGTTCTACAGGAGAACCGCATACGCTTGAGGAAGCTCTTGGTGATGCAAGGTGGAAAAAGGCCATGGATGAAGAGTACATGGCACTTCAGAGAAATAAGACGTGGCACCTCGTTCCCCCACAGCAAGGTAAAAACTTGATTGAGTGCAAATGGGTATTCAGAATCAAAAGAAAATCTGATGGAACTATAGATAGGTACAAAGCTAGACTTGTTGCGAAAGGCTTTAAACAACGTTATGGCATAGATTATGAGGACACCTTCAGTCCGGTTGTAAAAGCTGCAACGATTCGCCTTGTCTTGTCAATTGTTGTTTCCAGGGGATGGAGCCTTCGTCAGCTGGATGTACAGAATGCGTTCCTTCATGGCGTTCTGGAAGAAGTTTACATGAAACAACCTCCTGGTTTTGAGGACAAGAATGCACCCTTCCATGTATGCAGACTTGACAAAGCTTTGTATGGTTTGAAGCAAGCTCCCAGAGCATGGTATTCCCGTCTCAGTCAGAAATTGCAGGCTCTTGGTTTCGTTCCTTCAAAATATGACACCTCATTGTTCATTTACAATAAGTCAAATACATCTATATTTGTGCTTATTTATGTTGATGATATAATTGTTACTAGCTCATCCAATGAGACCATAACAGCATTGCTGAAGGATTTAAATTCAGAGTTTGCTCTCAAGGATTTAGGAGACTTGCACTTTTTCCTAGGAATTGAAGTAAAGAAACATAAGGATGGGCTTCATCTTTCACAGGAAAAGTATGCAACTGATCTGGTAAGAAGAGTTGGATTGCAAGGATGCAAACCGTCACTAACTCCTCTCTCCAGCACAGAAAAATTATCCCTCACAGAAGGAGAACTCTTGAGTCAAGAGGATGGCACAAAATACAGAAGTCTAGTAGGTGCTCTTCAGTACTTAACTCTCACTAGACTTGATTTATCTTTTGATGTTAACAAGGTATGCCAGTTTCTTCATGCACCTACTACAGTTCATTGAACTGCTGCAAAGCGCATAGTGAGATATGTGAAAAATACCATGAATGTTGGTCTGAACTTCACCAAGTCATCATCCACACTAGTCAGTGCATTTTCTGATTCTGATTGGGCCGGATGTGTTGATGACAGACGTTCCACTGGTGGGTTTGCTATATTTTTTGGACCTAACTTAATATCATGGTGTGCAATGAAACAGGCTACAGTCTCTAGATCAAGCACAGAGGCAGAATACAAGGCGTTGGCAAATGCAACAGCAGAGATTATTTGGGTTCAATCACCGATGAGAGAACTTGGTGTCAGAAGCACTCAAACTCCATGCTTATGGTGTGACAACCTTGGTGCAACATACTTGTCTGCAAATCTTGTTTTTCATGCTAGAACAAAGCATATTGAGATAGACTTTCATTTTGTCAGAGAGAGAGTTGCAAGCAGAAAATTGGAGATTCGGTTTGTGCATTCTTGAGATCAAGTTGCAGACGGGTTCACCAAGGCATTGCCTACAAAGAGTTTTGAAGAGTTTAAACGTAATCTCAACTTGACAAAGTTGTGATTAAGGGAGGATGTTAAACACCGGATATTTTCCATACGCATAACTTGGTTATATCTCTAGGAGGTTAGCTAGTCTGTTAGGATAGTTGTACGGTTTAACTTGTTGTAATCCCGTAGCACAACTACCTGCGCCTTATCTCCTCCTCTCTTGTTCTCCAAGTTGTACTCAACCGATGTATGCATATCCAGGGTTGGCCCCTGCTATATAAACACGCACCCGTCGCCTCTAACGAGGTAAGACGCTTCGAGCAATCTTCACAATGTTTATGGAAACAAAAATCAGAGAAATTACATTTTTTCTTGTAGAAGTTCTCTTAGCTTTGAAATGGATTTCTTTTCGTCCCAAATCTCCATATCTTTCTTGAATTCATCGCTGTAGGACACTTGGGAGATCATATCCTTGATAATTTTTATTGTATCTGGCTTTTGGGAGACCAACACAAAAGCATGACAATCAAAATGCCCTTGAATCTTGCGACAGATCTCATTTGCCAGCGTTGTCTTTCCTAATCCACCAAACCCAACAATAGATAACACCTTGCGACCATGCTTGTTTTCATCTTCCATAACCCACTTGGCAAGATCATCTCTTGGACCATCAACACCCACAAGGTGTGCCTCCTCGGCAAAAAGAGCAGCCAGCCGGGGATCCACGGCTGAATTGCCAGAGGTCCTACCAGCAACATCATCGAGCTTGTAGCTAGTCTTGAGCTCTTTCACCTCCTTGATACGAAGCTTAAGGTCATTGATTTGGTTGGCAATTCCATGCCGAGCTCCAAGCGTTTTCAAACGGCGAGCCGTCTTGCGAAAGAAATCCTTGAAGCCGGCGTCATGAACCCCACCATCGCCGAGCTTGCGGATGAACTTGTCGAAGAAATCCTCAGTATCATAGGCCAGCTCCCTCACGAGCGACATCCATTCCTTCACCTGATCATCAGGATCCTCTAGCTTGGCATAGCTTTTAAGCGCACCATGCATGGTAAAGAACTCAGACCGGAGGGAGCGTATCTCGCGCCGCACACCTTTCAGCCGGCCACACTCTTTGGCAAGCAGATCTGCCAGCTTTGCCAGCAGGGGACCCAACGCTCCTAGTGCAGCGGTCACTACAGGTGCCATCGGTCCCCTCCCTTTGCAGAAGCTTGGGCCGTCACTAATCCAACAGCTGCAGCACGGATGTAGCATAACATGAGCAGATTGAACGAAGCAAACATCGGCAGAACCGGTTCGAGCAAAAGACATGAGTAGAAGGAATGAAGCAAAACATGAGCAGCACAGCACTCACACCCGATGTAGTCCGCGAGCTCCGTGTGGGTAGAATTACTGTTGTGAAATCAGTGCTCTTGTGCAGCGATCACCATAGGTGCCATCGATTCCTCTAGCTATTTCTTGTCTCTTCACTCTATCTCTCGTTTGGGTTTCTGTTTGTGTATAGCTTGGAGTGAGGAGAACTCAGAGAACTGCATGAACAAAGGGGATGGTAAGCTCGAGTCTGTACTAGATGCAAGCTGCTTTTTCACTCACCTAACGATGGCTCAACAATCTTAATTTACCAGTAGCTAGCATCTCCAGGAAGCAACCCGGAAACTGCGCTATTGAATTAAGATCACAGACACAGGACAAGAAAATCAAAGTAAAATAATAACCCTAAATCATGCCCACTTGTACACTTAATTAGAGTTGTTCATTTGTTCTTACGCGAATACGCTCATCGCATCCTAATACAATATTGCAAGTTTGCAACCGAGGCTCTCAGCCACTTGCCCACTTGTACATTTGATTAGAATTGTTCTTACCATGATTAGTACCAACAATGGCACAATGCCAAAATCTCATCCTAATATAATATTGCAACTGATGTTCCCCGTAGTTAATGGAATATTAGCTCCAAATTAAAACATTGCATGCCGGCCTAGAGCAGAAAACATCAACTGATCGAAGACAAAACAACGGGCGTCACCTGGGTGGACGGACCTGGAGCTCTTGAGGTCGTCCTCGGTCAAGCCAGCCGGCGGTGGACTTGGTGATGAGGGCGCCGGTGACGGCGAAGGACCCGGCGAGGAAGGGCTAGTTCGGGAGAGTTTTTACGGTGCATCATACTACCTAATTTAATCGGTAGTATTAAGTCGATCTGATGGTTAATATGATTCGACTCAAAGGATAACTTGGTAATTTTCTATTAGGCGTGTGCTTAGATTTATCCTTTCACGTGAATCAAATAATGCTGGCACGGGTAGGCCTCCGTCCACCATGGCGTGTGCAGCTAGACGTCGGTCGCCGCCACCATTCTCCATGTCTCTGCGGTTAGACGTCGGTCGCTGCCAGCATCCTCCATGTCATGTGCGGCTAGCCGTCGGCCGCCACCAAGTCCTCCATCGCGCCCTTGAGTCTCCTACACCATCCTCCATGCTGTGTGCGGATAGCCACCAGACGCCACAGGTCCTCCGTCGTGCTCTGACTGGAGCACCTGCCCCACCATCTTGATGCAGCCCGCTTTCCTCCGCTGACGGCTCCCCTCCGCCAGCCGCACACCCGTGCCCTTTTGACAAACGTTTTGATTGATTGCTAACGTGAGAAGTACTCCGGTCTTGATTCATGCGCTAATTGATTTATAAGTATACTTGTGATCTGCCTCGTTTTGGCTAGCTTGATCTTTTGATTGCTTTGGGATTTGAATCGGCCTTGGGCTTGGTCGAGGTCTTGACGAGATCGATCTGCTGCCTAACAGCTGACCTGAAGCTCCCGTTGAGAATTTGTGGCAGTGGGCAGCGCCCAACAGGTATGGAAGTGATTCAAGATTTCAAGGAATGATTGGGTTGGATCGATCCTGTCATTGGAATCTACTCGGGAGCTTGCTTTTAGAAGAACGGTTGTAAGATTTATAAAAGTGAACTACCCAAAGTGCCCCTAAATCATGAATACTAGATCATTGATGGCGCGCGTTGCCGCGCCCATCCATTTTTACACTTTAATGTTAGGGGTTGATGTAATTATATGGAGCCATAAACAAATACTTATCATGTTGAATTAAGTTAACAGGGCTACTTCCATGCCGTAGCCTTACGATGCCAAATTTCAAAATCGTAATGCTATTTATAGAGAACTTCCCCTTGAATTGAAGATAGAATAGACCAATGAAATCAGGAAAGAAAATCAATTATCAATATGATTATTTACTCCGATAACAAACTTGATGGCATTACTTGTGATACAATTTGCAATAGGTTAGAAATCAAATGCCTAACTCAAACAGAAATTTCTCATGCCCTATATCATACATTGGTAGCTTTATGTCACACATGAGCATATTTTCCACAACTACATGATACGCAGGGCAGGGAAGCAGATTTATTAGTGGGAATTCACTGTGTTGAGACTGTATGTATATGCATGCATGTATATGTGTCTGTAATGATATATTTCCATATGTTAATGGTGGAGACATTAGCTACTTGGGCAAAGAATTGCAGTTCAACAGTTATGGTGAGCGTTGAGTAAACACAAGATACATGTGCGTAGATATACTTCTGGCAACATATGTATGTTGTAGGTATATTTGAAAACCAAAACTATTACCTCTAGTGACTCCATGTTTGAACATAGATATGATAATAGTCCTCTCAGTGTGGTTTCTGAGCATCTCAACAAACAAGGGAGTAAGTAAGTCTCTTCTTGTATTGAAAGCTAGATCGTTTGAATAAGTGGAAATTGAACGTGCCATTGTGGCCATTATATATACTAACGCATTCGAAGAAGATATGGATTTATAATGAAATTTAAATCATCATGCCCATTCCTGTTTACAATATTAAAATATCTAAACTGCTATGCTTAAAAGCTAAAGAGAACAAATGGGAGACGTGACCTGCCAAGATATTTTTTTTTGCAAATTACTGTTGCAGAAATGAAAAGGTAACACATCTGTTCTGGATGTCCTTGAATAAACCGACAAATGAGATGAGTTAGTGACATGTATACAAATTTTACAATTTTCTACAAGCAATATTAGAAACATTCAAGAGGCAGTCGGAAAAAAAATAAAGGTATCTTCTCTTTGTAACTAATTCATGATGTGCAACGTGTGCCATATCATGATGATCAGATGATAAGTAGAAAAAATAACCTGAATGTCAGGACCTGCACAAGAGTGGGTCATTCAGAATCTTGTGCGGAGGAGCAAGTCGATGATAAGTTAGCATGAAGAAAGTGAGGTTCTAACATAGAGATAAAGGAAATCAGTTGACGAAAAGTAGAGAACTATCTTTTATTTTTGATAACACGAAAAGTAGATAAGTAAATTCAAAGCCTTGACCTTATTTTGTTCAATTTATAGGAAAAGCTGAACCAGTTGACCTATTGATAGTAATAGTGCAATTCTATAATGACCGAGAAGAATACCAAAAACATATACTCTCTTTTTTTGAACATAATATCCTCTTATATATTATAATCTCTTCAATAAAAAAGATCCATCTTCATTACTCATTATATATTGATAGATCCACTGTAGTAGTTGGACGTAATAATTTTCCTATAAAGAACACACGTCTGTGATTTTGTGCTCAAAATTCCAATCAACTGGGTGACATCCTGATTGTTGTGGAATGCTAATCCTATGCACTCGGAAAGGACAAATCCAAACCAGCAGAGAACACTGATTATATGCAAGATAAAGGGAAGGGAATGATCTGTACCAGCGGACTCCATCGAATGTTGACATGTACCCCCATTTCCCTTGTCAAATTGTTCTTGTAGAGGCAAACCTAGGTCGCTGCCAATGATCATTCGTTAAGGCTCGAGCCCCATGCAGCCACAAAGTGGAGACCATTCTTGCTGCACCGGTCTGAAAGCCAAGTAGTTGACGATCATGCCGCTAGATCTAGGAGAATTCAGATGCTAACCAGCAGAGAACACTGATTATATGCAAGATAAAGGGAAGGGAATGATCTGTACCAGCGGACTCCATCGAATGTTGACATGTACCCCCATTTCCCTTGTCGAATTGTTCTTGTAGAGGCAAACCTAGGTCGCTGCCAATGATCATTCGTTAAGGCTCGAGCCCCATGCAACCACAAAGTGGAGACCATTCTTGCTGCACCGGTCTGAAAGCCAAGTAGTTGACGATCATGCCGCTAGATCTAGGAGAATTCAGATGCTAAAGTAAACAATATCAACTTTACTACAGGATCCCGCCTCAAAGAGACAAGAAGGAACATATTATTTTATTTATCTGAGGATGTTGATTGCTGAAGGAGCTGTACGTACCCTTGAGGGATAGAACCAGTAGAGGATTGATTCGCTGAATTGATCAACGTTGGCATGGGAGTCGCTGCTGCCCCACCGCCACCTGCAGCGCTGTCCACCGCCCGAACACCAACCCGATGGCCTCTCCAAGCGCCGCCTCCGCATCGGTGGAGATCTGGGCCATGGCGCTGTCGGATGTGGCAATGGTGTCACGCCTCACTGGTCTGAGAGTTGAGCCCCTCTCTGCTGCAACTGGAGAAGGAAGACAGACGGTGGCTGGTCAACGTCGTGGAGGCGCGATGATTCGTCGGCGGCCGCGAGGGAGAATGAAGGGAGGGATTGCCGCCCCTTCGATGTCCTTGACCTGACCTGAACTGAAGCGACGTCGCACACCATCTAATTGGTGGGCTGTTCTTTCACCAACCGCTAAACGGGCTGCCTGGCCCAATCAACCAGAGGCCACCGATTTTTCCACTGGAATAGCCTCCCTAGGTCACCCGGCCCATTGGTTAATTACGGGATTAGATAGTCATCTGACGGCCAGCAACGACCCGGAACAAACATCCGACGGCCAGAAATCTTGATGGTCTGGGAGGGCAGGGAATGTGCTCAGTTTTAATGTATCTAAATCTACCAGATTTCTTCTGTAGTATCGCTTAATCTGGAACGTTGGACTGAAAAAATAAACGGTCCAAAATAACTTGATGTACTGTAAAAGGTCTCTAGTTCGGGGCCCCATTTCCGGCAGAAGAACACCGGCCACAGATCGAAGGGATTCAACTACGCTTGGACAGAGTCAACGAATCTTTCCTCTTTCTCTCTTGCTTCGATGTGGAAGCAGCGACGTGAAACCCTATTTGCCGCTGGCTGCGGCAAATTGTCGCAGATCAATCGAGCACTTGGGGTGGGCAGCCTGTAAAGCGTTTCAGCGTTCCTGGTTTTGGGAGTCGGTTTTTTCCGGTTTTGGAAACTTTCAACAATTCCTGAACTCTTCTTTTCTATTTCCTATTTTTGTTTCTGTTTTTTTTTCGTTTTTCTTTTGTCCCGGTTTCATCTTTTCCTCTTTTTTCTTCTTTTATTTTCTTCTTTCTTCATTTTTTTTCATTTGACAAGTTAAATTTTCCTTTCCAACAAATGGAGGGAAGTTTTCAAATGTTCGTATTTTTTAATATTTGTTCTTTTTTTCCAAAAAATGTTCCTGTTTTCAAATTTTCTTCATAAATTCTAAACAATTTGAGAATTTTAAAAATGTTTTGCTTCTTTTAAAAGAATGTTAAAAAATGGAAAAGAGTTAGAGATTCCAAATATGTTTGCATTTTAAAATTTTGTTCACAGATTCAAAAAATATTCGTGGATTTCAAAAAACTATTCGCATTTATAAAATTTGTTCACAAATTCAAAATATGTTCATGTTTTCAAAAATTAATCACAAAATAAAAATTGTTTGGGAATTTCCTAAAATGTTTGGGTTTTAAAAAAATATTCATAATTTTGAAAAATGTTCGTGTTTTCAATTTTGTTACTGTTTTTTTTAAAACGTTTGCGTGTACAAAATGTTGTTCGTAGTTTCAAAAAAAGTTCACATTTTCAATTTTGTTCCTTATTTTTTCAAAAAATGTTCGCATTTTTAATTTTGAGATTTCTAAAAAATGTGCATGTTTTCACAAAATGTTCTGAATTTTTTAAAAAATAAGAAATTTTGAAAATGTTCATGTTTTAAAAAATATTTACTTTTGTCAAATATATATATATTTTTATAATTGCAAAAAAGGTTTCAATCTTTCGTGCTTATTGTTCGTATAAACCATGGTGCGTATTCAGACAACAAATCTCGGTAACTACAGTGGGCTAGCGATGTGGTTCACCCACGGGAGGTTGTGTGTTCGACCCCTCTAATGTCAAGCTCAGATAAGTACCAAACCAAACTATGACCAAACTGACACGTACCAATGATCCTACTGGTACAAAATAACGGCCAAAAGTAGTTAGGAACCCCTCTCGGACACACCGAAACGGAGCTGGTTGCATTGGATTTACGTGATCGCATCATCAAAGTATGCACACATGTGTGCACGGTCAACGTAGGCCCCCACGCAAGAAATGAACGAAAATGGATACAAAACGAACGTTGCGTCATGTCCGGACAGTGTTTTTGGCTATTTTGGTCTGGAAAATTCTAGAAAATGCATCGAGTGTCGGGAAAAATATGAAATTTGGTGTGGGTGTTGTGGATGGTGATGCCAAGGTGTGGAAAAAGTTTGGGGCCGTTTGATGGAGTCGAAAAAAAGTAATTGACAGTACTCAAAAATAATAAAATTGTACAAAAAAATAAAAAAAAAACATTTTTAATAATGAGATACGACCTTACCAAACTACGCGGGCAGTACCCGGAAAATGCACGACCCGAACAGTTGAGTGAGGTCACATGACAATATTAAAGATGACCATGCATGGGTTAACCGACGCGGCTATTTAAGCCGGTCGGGGCGTCCTTCCGCGGTCGAGGTGGGACTAAACTATGCCGTCCGACCGCCCGAACTGATCCACGTGCGTCGTCTGAGGCCCGGCCCAATGATTGAGGACGGCAGATGAGAGAGAGGTGACGCAGGCCCGACAGAATCTATCGGGATTGGAACCTCGTATGTCGCACGACGTCGCCATATGCCCACGACACACACGACGCCCGAACCTTAACGCACGCCGCCACCTGCCCTCTCGTCACGCCGTCATCTATCATACCCATCTACCTCCGTGACGGAGCGCCGCCGTCCGCTGTCCGCTGTTCGAGAACACGCCTTCCGCCGTCCACCGATCGACATCACGCCTTCCGCCGATCGACATCACGCTGTCCGCCGTCCACATCTGGCCCATCACGTCGTCCGAACTCTCTGACATCGCCGTCCGCGGTTCCGCAGCACGCCGTCGGTAAATTTTTTGTTTTTCAAACGATGCATTCATCATGTTTATCATCTAGACATGTAAATAAGCTAATATTTTTTTTTGCTTCTATTCGTAGTGATGGAGTATGGAGATATTTACTATTCTGTTGAGAAGTGGTGTCTTTTGGTCAGCAAACTGAACTCAAGGCAGAAAAAGCGACTAGAAACAATGTTGATGATTCCTAGTGTGCGCATGCGCAAGTGTTTGCTTAAGTTCATTATTAAATCATATGCGTTGGACAGAGATAGGTTCATCATGCCATCAAAAAACGGTGCGATATCATTGCGCACCGAAGATGTCTTTGATATTTTTGGTCTAGAGAACAAGGGCAGAGATGCCATGAGAGCTTTAGGTAAAGGAGGATTAAAGGCGAAGGTGAAGGTGCCGAGTCGTTTCATAGATTCCGGTACGAATGAAATAATGATAGACCAGCTTATTCAGGACATCACTACCAGTGGCACTTATGATGATGATTTCTTGCGTCGAATTGTGTTGGTTCTCCTTGGCACGGTTCTTGCACCGCACTCCATGATAGAAGTTCCTAATGCTTTTTACAAGTTAGTGGAGGATGTAGAGAGCATCAAATCATTTAACTGGAACGCGTTTAATTTCTTTACGTGTTTGCATTGATGGCATCAAAAAGACCGTGTCAGATCTTACAAAATTTACATGGCCAGTGGGAAACCTTGCCCTCATACAGGTAAATTGTATGTTATAATTTTAATTTCGAACTATAGTTTGCAAAATTAACATTGCTAATATATGTCATGTTCATGCAGTACTTGTTTTGGGAGAAAGTGCAACCACTCAATGAAGACACATTCGATCCACTGGCTCATGAATATCCGTTGATGCTTAACTAGATATAAGATGAGGCTCTTAAGCGTGACGCGTATGACACATCGTACAGCCGCGGGAATGGGAGGGTAAGTATTTATAGTTTGTACTGCATGCACTTATGTTACTATTTAAATGTTGAGTAATTTGAACTAATTTTTTTGTGTCTCAGGTTGATGGCATAATAAATGAGAGGTACAGACGGGCATTAATTGCTCGTGAAGGGAAAATTTCAGAGGAAGAATTTGAGCCAAAAGATCGAACAGGTCGTGCCCGAAAAAGGAAAGATAATAGAGACGAGGCTTCGTCAAGCAGGGATACTACCTTAGATCAAGTGATGAAATGCATCAAAGATATTCCTGAAAAATGTGCTGAGGTAACGAGTGTTGTGTACTTCAATTTACATGGGATTATTCATAATGTTTGCATGCAGTTAATGCTTTCGATGTGTTATTGCAGATAGTAGTGGAGAAGCTGGAGAAGGAAGGTCTTCTCTTCAATCCAAACAGGGGGTTTCGTGATGATGTTGAGTTTGTGGAGCATAGTGAAGACTGGATGGGGAAGTATCGTCCATAAAAATATTGGCCAGATGTAAAATCAACTCCTGCAAAAGAAGACATAGAAGCATCCTTCACCACGGGGAACGGGAAGAAGTCGGCGCGTGAGAAAGGTGTGCATCACAACACACCAGGTACAGGAGATGAAGGCGACCCCTTCATTATTGAGGAGAATGGTAATTCACCCAACCCATCTGTAGCAACGGTAGACACAAATGACTTTCGACCTCTTACTGCTACCCCAAAGAATATAAATACATTGTCAGACGGGTCTACGACCGATAAATCTGAGGAGATTAGTATGGATAGTCTGAACACTCATATTAAAAATGCTAAAGAAAGTGGCACTAAGGAGAATGATGGGAAACACAAGAGGAAACAATCAAAATACTGTCTTTCACCCTACCAGCAGAATAGTGGACGTAAACGTCCAAAGAAAAATAAGTGCTAGGTAATTTATTCTTGTAAGTTATTTCTGTCCTTTCATGAGCACTTTATTAACTCAATGTTTGTTACTATTTTAGATCTGTTTGGTATAAGAGCCGCTATGATTAGTACCGATTACATTAATGCGGAACACATAGAGGCCGCGATGGTTTATATCCAGACACTAGCAGCCTCGGAGAAGCTTTGTAGGAAAACTGTCATGCACATGACAGGAATTGGTGGGGAAACATGTACACCTGATATGTTTGAAGCCATTATTTCGAAAAAGTGGTTGCATGGCGCTATAAGTATTAGCAATAATTTATTAAGTTTTCCATGTCATTTTTATAAATTTTCTAATAGGCCTATTGCTATTATGTTATTTTCACACTAGTAGAAAAGGGGGCAACGGTCCAGGCCGGGTCAGCCCATTAGTCCCGGTTCGTGAGCCCAGGGGGCCGGCCGGGCCACGTTGGCCATTGGTCCCGGTTCATCTGGACCTTTTGGTCCCGGTTGGTGGGACGAACCGGGACCAATGGGCCTCGCGCCTGGCCCACCACCATTGGTCCCGGTTGGTGGCTTGAACCGGGACCAAAGGCTCCCCTTTAGTCCTGGTTCATGCCATCAACCGGGACCAATGAGGTGCCTATATATACCCCCTCGCGTAAGAGCAGAGCACACTGCTCTGTTTTTTTTCTGGCCGAGGAGGAGAGGGCTTGGTGGTGCTCTAGCTCACCTCCTATGCACACAAGGTGTTTGATGGAATGCCCGAGCTACACTACTTAAGCTTTATCCTCTCCAAGCTCGACCTCCAAGCTCCATTTTCCTCAATATTTGTCTAGGTTTAGCGGTCCGTCACGCCCCGTCCCCGTCTTCACCGCCGTCGATCACCCGCGCCGAGCTCATCGCCGGCACCACCGTGGTGAGCCTCTTGTTCTTATCTTCTTTCTGAAAGGAAAAATATTCTTACTTGTATGTTTACATAGATACTTGTATTATTTTCTTACTTTTATTATTGCATTTTATATAGTGCGATGGTTTTGGTATCCGCCCCCGTCGGCCCTCGTCCTGTCTATGATTCGGATGTGGTATATATATTATCTTTATAACTATTGGTTCATTTATTGTTTATGAAAATTATGCCGACCAACGTGACATAGATTTTATTTATGTAGGATGTATGTGAATCGGAAATTTCAACCGACCCTATTGTCGAGAGGTTAAATTTAGTTGAAGAAGAAAACAATTTGTTGAAGGAAAAAATAAAAAAAATTGAGGAGGAGAAGATGATATTGGAGTTGCATGTTGTGGATGTCGTCGATGATCACAAGATCAAGATGGATGCAATGCGCTTGAAGATTAGAAAGATTAAAAAATATGTCATTCATACCGAGGCTTGGTATTATTATGCCGTTGGATCAATTGTTACCTTGGTTGCGTTTATGATCGCATTTGTTTTCGCATTGAAATGTTTTACATAGTTTCAATGTATGGTTTAATTAATTAGATGCTCTGGAGAGCTATATGTTGTTAGATGAGAACTATGTATGTACTTTGGTTTTAATGTGATGATGAACTTCTATTAATTTGGACACTTAATTATATATAATGCACGCAAATGAACCGGCAATGGATGTACGGTGACAGACACACCTCCGAGTACATTAAGGGCATGCATGAGTTTCTCGATGCGGCTGAGGCAAACAAGCAGAATGGTTTTATGTGTTGTCCATGCACTGAATGTGGGAATACGAGGTCTTACTCTAACCGGAAAATCCTTCACCCCCACCTGCTTTACAAGGGTTTCATGCCACACTATAATGTTTGGACGAGGTACGGAGAAATATGGGTTATGATGGAAGACGACGAAGAAGAAGAGTACGATGACAACTATGTGCCCCCTGAATACGATGATGCTGCAACGGGGGGAGCTGGTGAAGATCAAGAGGAACCAGACGATGTGCCCAATGATGCTGCAACGGGTGAAGCTGCTGAAGATCAAGAGGAACCAGACGATGTGCCCAATGATGATGATCTCCGCCGGGTCATTGTCGATGCAAGGACGCATTGCGAAAGTCAAAAGGAGAAGCTGAAGTTCGATCGCATGTTAGAGGATCACAAAAAAGGGTTGTACCCCAATTGCGAAGATGGCAATACAAAGCTCGGTACCGTACTGGAATTGCTGCAGTGGAAGGCAGAGAATGCTGTGGCTGACAAAGGATTTGAGAAGCTACTGAAAATATTGAATAAGAAGCTTCCAAAGGATAACGAATTGCCCGACGGTACATACACAGCAAAGAAGGTCGTATGCCCTCTAGGATTGGAGGTGGAGAAGATACATGCATGCCCTAATGACAGCATCTTCTACCCCGGTGCATACAAGGATCTGAACGCATGCCCAGTATGCGGTGCATTGCGGTATAAGATCAGACGAGATGCCCCTGGTGATGTTGACGGCGAGCCCCCGCAGGAAGAGGGTTCCTGCGAAGGTGATGTGGTATGCTCCTATAATACCACGGTTGAAACGTCTGTTCAGAAACGAAGAGCATGCCAAGTTGATGAGATGGCACAGTGAGGACCGGAAGAAAGACGAGAAGTTGAGAGCACCCGCTGACGGGTCGCAGTGGAGAAAAATCAAGAGAAAGTACTGGGATGATTTTGCAAAGGACCCAAGAATTGTATGGTTTTCTTTAAGCGCGGATGTCATTAATACTTTCGGGGAGCAGAGCAGCAATCACAGTACCTGGCCCGTGACTCTATGTATGTATAACCTTCCTCCTTGGATGTGCATGAAGCGGAAGTTCATTATGATGCCAGTTCTCATCCAAGGCCCTAAGCAACCCGGCAACGACATTGATGTGTACCTAATTAAGGCCATTAGTTGAAGAATTTTTACAGCTGTGGAATGGAAACGGTGTACGTACGTGGGATGAGCACAGACAGGAGGAATTTAACCTAAAGGCGTTGCTGTTCGTGACCATCAACGATTGGCCCGCTCTCAGTAACCTTTCAGGACAGACAAACAAAGGATACCACGCATGCACGCACTGTTTAGATGACACTGAAAGTATATACCTGGACAAATGCAGGAAGAATGTGTACCTGGGCCATCGTCGATTTCTCCCGACCAACCATCAATGTCGAAAGAAAGGCAAGCATTTCAAAGGCGAGGCAGATCACCGGAAGAAGCCCGCCATGCGTACCGGTGATCACGTACTTGCTATGGTCAATGATTTACACGTAATCTTTGGACAGGGTCCCGGCGGACTAGCTGTTTCGAATGACGCTGAGGGACACACACCCATGTGGAAGAAGAAATCTATATTTTGGGACCTACCCTACTGGAAAGACCTAGAGGTCCGCTCTTCAATCGACGTGATGCACGTGACGAAGAACCTTTGCGTGAACCTCCTAGGCTTCTTGGGCGTGTATGGGAAGACAAAAGATACACCTGAGGCACGGGAGGGCCTGCAACGTTTGCACGAAAAAGACAGCATGCCTCCGAAGCAGTATAAAGGTCCTGCCAGCTACGCTCTTACGAAAGAAGAGAAATAAATCTTCTTTGAATGCCTGCTCAGTATGAAGGTCACGACTGGCTTCTCGTTGAATATAAAGGGAATAATAAATATGCCAGAGAAAAAGTTTCAGAACCTAAAGTCTCATGACTGCCACGTGATTATGACGCAACTGCTTCCGGTTGCATTGAGGGGGCTTCTACCGGAAAACGTCCGATTAGCCACTGTGAAGCTATGTGCATTCCTCAATGCAATCTCTCAGAAGGTGATCGATCCAGAAATCGTACCAAGGCTAAGGAGTGATGTGGCGCAATGTCTTGTCAGTTTCGAGTTGGTGTTCCCACCATCCTTCTTCAATATCATGACGCACGTCCTAGTTCATCTAGTCGACGAGATTGTCATCCTGGGGCCCGTATTTCTACACAATATGTTTCCCTTTGAGAGGTTCATGGGAGTCCTAAAGAAATATGTCTGTAACTGCGCTAGGCCAGAAGGAAGCATCTCCATGGGCCATCAAACAGAGGATGTTATCGGGTTTTGTGTTGACTTCATTCCTGGCCTTAAGAAGATAGGTCTCCCTAAATCGCGGTATGAGGGGAGACTGACTGGAAAAGGTACTCTTGGAAGTGACTCAATAATATGCAGGGATGGATATTCTTGGTCTCAAGCACACTACACAGTTCTACAGAACTCTACCTTGGTGACCCCGTATGTCGATGAACACAAGAACAGTCTGCGCTCCAAACACCCGGAGCAATACGACGAATGGATTACATGTGAACACATCAGGACTTTCAGCAGTTGGTTGGAAACATGTCTCAGAGGTGACAACATTGTTTGTGATGAGCTGTACTTGTTGTCCAGGGGACCATCTTTGACTGTATTAACTTACAAAGGATACGAGATAAATGGGAATACATTTTACACGATCGCCCAAGATCAAAAGAGCACCAACCAAAACAGCGGTGTCCGCTTTGATGCAGCAACCGAGAGCGGAAAGGACACATATTATGGTTACATAGTGGACATATGGGAACTTGACTACGGACATGATTTTAAGGTCCCTTTGTTTAAGTGCAAATGGGTCAATCTGTCAGGCGGCGGGGTACAAGTAGACCCACAGTACGGAATGACAACAGTGGATCTGAAAAATCTTGGGTACACTGACGAACCGTTCGTCCTAGCCAATGATGTGGCACAGATTATCTATGTGAAGGACATGTCTACCAAACCGAGAAAAAGAAAAGATAAGGAAGCGAATACATCATACGATGAGCCAAAGCGCCACATAGTTATTTCAGGAAAAAGGGATATCCTGGGAGTGGAGGGCAAGACAGACATGTCTGAAGATTATGAAAAGTTTAATGAAATTCCTCCCTTCAATGTCAAGGCTGACCCAAGCATCCTGATAAACGATGAAGATTATCCATGGTTACGGCGCAATAAGCAAATGACACAGGCGAAGAAAAAGTGAAGACTTTCTCCCGCAACTATTATGATGATACCATGCCAACTTTGTAACACACCAGTATGCTATACCAACTTTTTCAGAGTTCATTTGAAAACTATGAATTTAGGTCGAATTTTCTCTATAGGTGCATCTATGTTCATTTTTTTAGTTAAGTTAATCACAAACTTGTGATTCACACAAATTTCAAAGAATTCAAATTTTAACTATTCAAATTTGAAAACTAATGGCACTAACAGAAAGTTTATAATTTTTCTAAAACTAATGGCACTAACAGAAAGTTTTTAATTTTGCTGACCTAAAATCAAAAAGAATTAAAAAATAAATCAAAAAACAAAAGAAAATAAATAATACAGAAAACAAAACAAAAAAACTGAAAAAAATAAAAATAGCAACAATAAGTATTTTCTTGTAAGTAGAAACAAAATAAAATAAATAAAGCAACAAAAAAACTAAAAAACTAAAAAAGTGTTTTCAAATTTAAAAACTAATGGCACTAACAGAAAGTGTATAATTTTCTAAACTAAAAGCAAAAAGAATTAAAAAATAAAGCAAAAAACAAAAGAAAATAAATAATGCAGAAAACAAAACAAAAAAACTGGAAAAAATAGGCAGTAAAAGCAAAAAAAAAGTGTTTTCAAATTTGAAAACTAATGGCACTAACGGAAAGTTTATAATTTTTGTGACCTTAAAGAAAAAAGAAATCACTAAAAAACTATAAGTATTTTGTTCTAAGTAGAAATGAAAAAATAAATAGAAAAAAAGAAAAAAATGCCTATAATATTTGTTATGACTAACTAAAATTACCAAATTGAGTGTAATGATAAAACACAGTAATATTAAATAGCAGAAAAAAGAATGACCCAAAAAATCAATTTTTATAGTAAAGTTATTCATAAACTAGTGATTCACACAAATTTTAAAAAATTCAAATTTAAACTATTCAAATTTTAAAACTAATGGCACTAACAGAACGTTTATAATTTTTGTGACCTAAAAGGAAAAAAATCACTAAAAAACTATAAGTATTTAGTTCTAAGTAGAAATGAAAAAATAAATAGTAAAAAAATGCCACCTACTGGGCCATCCATGGGCCAGGATTCAGGCCCGCAGAAGGCCCAGCAGGCCCACAGGCATAGCGGTATAAGATTAGGCCCAATGGCCTGCAGTTCTGAGGAGTTCGGTGGAGAGGGCGGGGCAGCGCTTATAAACAGGTGCGGCCGCTCCTCAACTAGCGAGGTGGGACTAAACATCCCACCGCACAGCGGCTTTGGCAGGCGCAGGCCTTTGGTCGCGGTTGGTGGCACCAACGGGGACTAAAGGGGGCATTGGTCACGGTTCGTGGCACAAACCGTGACCAATGCCCCCCTTTAGTCCCGGTTGGTGCCACCAACTCGGACCAAAGGCGGCCGCTTCCCGCCCTTTGGGCTCCTGAAAAGAGGCCTTTGGTCTCGGTTGGTGGTACCAACCGGGACTAAAGGTGGCATTGGTCCCGGTTGGTGCCACGAACCGGGACCAATGCTCTTGGTATATAACCAGGGCTTGTGAAAATTTCAGTTTCTCATCGACCATTTGCCCCCGACGACGCCGAGCTCATCGACGCCGCCAGGCTGCCACGACGCCGTCTGCCGCCCCTGCAGTCGCCCCCGACCGCGCCGTCGCCGTCGCCCGTGCCCTCGCCCGCCGCCCCTGCAGTCGCCCCGGCCTGCCCGTAGTCGTCGCCCTGCCCCGCCCGTCGCCGTCGCCCCGCCCCGCCCGTCGCCGTCGCCCTGCCCCTTCGTTGGCCCGGCCCCCTATTTTATTTAGTTCTATATGTTTGTATTTTGTATTTTGCTTTTTTTTATAAAAATGTATATATGTTTGTATGTTCTCTGTGTATATATGTTCATATATGCAAAAGTTAGGTTTAAATATTTAGAAAAGGATTATCTATATATGTTCTCTGATTTAGTACATTTTAGGTTAGTTTCATTTCTAGAAAAGTTTTATATATTTAGGAGAGGAAAAAGGAAAATAAGAAGAGGAAAAAGGAGAAGAAGAGGAGAGGAAGAAAAGGAAGAGGAGAAGAAGAGGAGAGGAAGAAAAGGAAGAGGAGAAGAAGAAAGGAATAGAGGAGAAGAAGAAAAGTTAGAATTTTTCTAACTTTTCTTCTTCTCCTCTATTCCTTTCTTCTTCTCCTCTTTTTTTTCTTTTTTTCTTCAATCTTCTCCTCTATTCCTTTCTTATTCTCCTCTTTTTATTTCTTCTTCGTATTCTTATGTTTTATCGGGTCTGTCATCGTCGATATACCCCTCCCGATAACTTCAACACGAGGGGGGGGGTCGATATACCCCTCCCGATAACTTCAACACGAGGGGGGGTCGATATACCCCCACCCGATAACTTCAACACGAGGGGGGGTCGATATATATACCACCTCCCGATAACTTCAACACGAGGGGGGGGTCGATATACCCTAAATAGCAAGTATCGTCGGTGTGAGATACATGTGGCCGTCGGTGTCGGACAGTACATCCACGTCCCACAAGTGACGCGGGCGTCGACCCGCGTCACTTGTGGGACGTGGATGTAGTGTCCGACGCCGACAGCCACATGTATCTCACACCCACGATACTTGCTATTTAGGGTTTCCTCTACCGCTCGGCGACCCTGACCCTCGATGACCCTCGTCCCCGATAAAAAAAGAGGAAGAAGAAGAAAAAAGAGAGGAGAAGAAAGAGCAAGTATCATGGGTGTGAGATACATGTGGCCGTCGGTGTCGGACACTACATCCACGTCCCACAAGTGATGCAGGCTTCGACGCCCATGTCACTTGTGGGACGTGGATGTAGTGTCCGACACCGACGGCCACATGTATCTCACAACCACGATACTTGCTATTTAGGGTTTCCTCTACCGCTCGGCGACCCTCGACGACCCTCGTTCTCGATAAAAAAAGAGGAAGAAGAAGAAAAAAAAAGAGGAGAAGAAAGAATAGAGGAGTTCTTACTCCTCTATTCTTTCTTCTCCTCTTTTTTTCTTCTTCCTCTTCTTTTTTATCCTTGAAGCATTGTCGGGGCCACTCCAAACCCTAGAGAAGTAGCGTCGAGGCCACACCAAACCCTAGACAAGCAGCGTCGAGGCCACTAATTAATATTATTTCTACGTTTGCCACTAATATATCCATCTGTCATGTTTGAATAATAATTGTCATGTTGTAAATATTTGTAGAAACTATGGACACCGCTCGAGACAAAGTACAAGAAGAGTTGTTGGGGGACATAATCGCACGAGGAAGTGATGCCGTCTGCTCGTTGTTTCTCAACGACACCGATGGTCTGGAAGCAGCTGGCTATGATTATGATGGCTCCGGTGACCTAATGCCGGTGCAAGAAGGATACCGTGAGGACGGCTCCGGTGACACAATGCCGGTGCAAGAAGGAGACCGTGATGACATCTCCGGTGACCGAACCGAGTCCGGCCAGGTATATATATTAGTTAAGCTTCTGCTGACTAGCTAATTAATGCATTCATTGTTTTGGTATGTACACATATTAATTAAGTCTTTGTTCTTTTTTCTAGCCCTCCGGATCGAGCACAACTTCGGTAAAGAGACGAGGCCCGAAGAGAAAGTTGAGCTCGGATGAAAAGTTTGAGATCATAGCAATCGCGCCCGATGGCCAACCGATTGAACCCCTCTGGACAAAGAGCACATTTGTTGCTCAGTGCGGGGTTTTGGTTAGGGACAAGATCCCGATAAGCATCCAGCAATGGTTTAAGCCGGCTACAGAAGACCCTGAGGTCTCTTATGTCAATGATATGCAGAAAAATGATCTTTGGACTGAGCTAAAGTCAAATTTCACCCTACCGCCTGAGGATAATCTAGAGAACCCAGTTAAAGAGAAATTAATCAAGTCTTTTGCTCTGAAGAGGATGGCAGAACTATTCAGGAGGTGGAAGAAAGAGCTGAATAAGTTTGTCGAAAATAAAGAGACACCAGAATTCAAGGGCAGATATGAGAAGATCAGAGATCACTGGCCCGCATTTGCGGCCCACAAGACATCGGAAAAGAGTAAGAAGATGTTGGTGACAAACAAGCAAAATGCTGCGAAGAAGAAGCATCATCATCGCACGGGGTCAGGTGGCTACCTCGCAGCCCGGCCTAAGTGGGCCAAGACTGAGAATGATCTGGTTGATAAAGGGATCGAACCAGAGACAATTAGCTGGCCAGACCGTTGCCGGACTTGGTTCTTCGGGGCTGGCGGAACCTTGGACCCTGTAACAGGGAAGTGCATTTGGACGAACGAGCAAATGGACATATCAGTCAAGAGGCTTAAGAAGTATATCGAAGCAGCGCAGCAAGGGAAGTTCTTTCCAGACAGAGAGAACAACGAGCTCACAATGGCCCTCGGAAATCCTGAGCACCCTGGACGGACACGAGGCACGCCAGGCTCCATTCCGTGGAAGGCTGGGTTTCCGGACGCAGGCGGTTACAAATGCCACGAGAGGAGGAAGAAAGTGGAGCAGACCCAACTGCAGGCGCTGCACGCTAGGGTACAAGCGATAGAGGAACAAGAAGCAAAACACAGCAAACGAACTGCCGAAGCTTCCCCCGAAGCTACCCCGCCATCTCAGTGGAGAAGCAGCGTGGCTTCCACCGAGCTGCTTCAGCCGGAGCATGTCTTGACGGATCCTGCCAGCTATCCCATGGATGCTATCACGGAGTCTCAAAATTGCCACCTATGACGCAATGGATTAATATGAAGGTCAAGGCGGCTGTTGGCTCTGTTTTTCCTACTGAACCCGGCGCAACTTTTCACTGCCGGCCGATTCCAGAAGGATATGCTAGGGTGATGGTGGATGAAATAACGGAGGGATTTGAGGACCTCCAGCTTGACCACCCTACCGATGAAGGGGAGACTCGGCTGGGTTCTGCTCTGAAGACTCCATGCCTATGGCGGAAGGAGCTCATCAACCTTCCGAACTGGATGCCTCCGCCTCCTCCTCCTCCGGCGAGTCAGGGCACTCCGCCTCCTCCACCGCCTCCTCCTCCGGCGAGTGACGATCAGGGCACTCGGCCGGCTCCTTCTCCGGCGCGTGGCGGCACTCCGCCGCGTGGCGGCACTCCGCCTCCTTCTCCGCCTGCATCGGCACGCCTGAGCAGCCAGCCTCCTCCTTCTCCGCCTCATCAGCAAGGGCGGAAGAGACCTGCCGCCTCTCCGGCTGCTCCGGCGCGTCGTAGTCCTTCTCCTCCGCCTCGTAAGCAAGTAAAGAAGACAACCGCTCCGTCTGCTCTGCCGGCGTCTAGCAGTACAGCCAGAGGTGGGAGGACATACAGATTCGGTCCTTCTCTGAAGACTCCAGAGAAGTTACCATACAAGAGGACCCCGGAGGAGAACGCCGAGATCGCGCGAGAAGAAGTGAGGAACTTCTTTGAAGGGGTGAAAGCAAAGAAACATCCACCTCCGGAGGAGAAGGTAGATCCGGTGAAAGCGAAGCGCACTCTGGCTGCCCTGACAAAACCACCCAAGTCTCCGCTGAAAGGAAACTATGAGCGCATTATTGGAAAGGAATTTGCCGAAGCGGAGCGGTCGGGAAGTACTGTCAGTGATCAAAGGCTGAAAGAACGATGAGCTAGGAAACAAATTGCCCAGCTCGGCGAACAAGCGAAGCAATCGTGCCCCCCGCTCAAGGTGCCTAGCGATATCGTCGCTAATGATTCGAGGATGGTGCCCGATTATAGCAATCTTGGAGATTACCTGCCCGACGATGTACATTATGATTTCATGGAGGTGCAGATACAAAGATACGAGTACGGGAAGCCTCTCGTCAAAGATGAAAGATCTCTATCAACGATGATGCGAAGATTGCATGATTGGTACTTGAAAATCTGCAGAGAGTCTGGGGGGAGGAGTACTTTGTATGTGAGAGTTAAAAAGGAGCATGACCTCGTTGAAATTGATCTGTTGCCTGTTCCATTTGAGGAGTTCTTTCAGTTTTTCAATCAATTGGCCCTCGATAAAGCAACAGTCACCTGCTACTGTCTGTAAGTAGTACTACTTCTGTCATTAAGTCGCTCTATATAGCTCAGCTCTTTCATTACATGTATTTATAATTATCCTCACTATATTATGCAGATTGAAGATCGTCGAATTGAAGAAAAGACAAATCGGTGATATTGGGTTCATTAACACAAATATCATAGATGCAACTCAGGTTAAATTTCATGCCGCAGATACCGAGGCCAACTTGCTACGATCGTTGGTAATAAATGAAAACAAAGATATAATACTCTTTCCTTACAACTTCAAGTGAGTGTTACTATATTGTGCATATTCAGTTTCCCTTATATATTAGTCAAGGTTATAGTAATGTAATTGACGAGTTATGCATGCGTGTGCAGTTTCCACTATATTCTCCTAGAGATTAAGCTTGAGCAGGGACTAGTAACCGTCTTAGACTCAAGACGAAAAGATCCCCAGGACTATAAGGACATGACTCAAATGCTCGAGAAGTAAGTTAAATCAATCACTATCCACCATATCAGCAACTTTGTTCATTTCCTGATATATCAAGTAATTGTTTTCTTTTGTCTGGCAGGGTTTGGAAAAAATTCACCAAAAAAGCTCTGGGACTCCCAAAGAAGCTGCAATTTAGACACCCGAAAGTAAGTACTATAGTAGCATGTTCTGCGCATCTCCTATTGATTCACGCGCTAGTTTCATCAATACCATTTGGCATTCTTGCTTATCAGTTTTAAATTCTACCAGTAAATGCAGCAACAGAGTTCTTGCAAAGATTACTAAGCTGGTAAGATTACAACATTACATATAACAAGATACAGTAGTAATTACATATGTACTTCATATGTATTTCACATTTTTATTTCAGAGGGTGGAAATAGCTTAAGATACGATGGATGTGAACTCCCTTATACATACGGAACATCCTGACGTATCTTCCTGGCCAATAAGGAAGTATAATTTGCCGTTACAAAAGGACGGGAATGTTCAATTGTTGAATTTGTATGCACTTCCCTGATCGAACAAAGCTTGACTCGCGGTTTCTTGCAGAGTCGCTTGTGGTCTTTTTGTGGTCAAATGCATTCAAAACTGGAACGGAGATGATTGGATATTTGACTTTGATCAAGATGAGGTTAATGCTTCTAGGGGACGCATTCTAGCTGAAATACTTTTTTCAGAATGTAACACAATAGAAGATGTGAAAGAGAAGATTTTGAAGATCATGGACAAGAAATGAGTCTGTTGATGGGGTTTTCGCTACGACGACATTAGTTTTCTTTTTATCGCAACTAAATAAACGTGCCGTTGACGGCACTTGCAACATTTTGGATTGTTAGACTTTTTTATTGTAATGCGGGATGATTTCGCTAGTTTGGCAACTAAATAAACGTGCCGTCGTCGCTACTAGCTAAAATATTGATTTTGCAATGTCACTATTATTTGCATCATTATAGGTGATGATTCTATGATAATTTTATTTTTGCAAGTACATATATGTGCTGCCTGTTTTTCTGATGATGACGCCGGCGTCTGATTGATGTTAGAGGCGGAGGCGACCGCCCGCTTCTATGGTGAAAAAAATTGGAGTCAAAAAATGGCCTGACCTTTGCTCTGGACCCATCAGGGACAATACAACCAACCAAATCAAGCCCTAAAGACGACTCGGGCGGTCGATTCGGACCCCAAATAGGCCCACAAGCGAGGACCAACGGGGCTGACAAGGCAATGGTAATAGAGGAGCTTGGGAGCATACGCCGATGCGGCTATTTAAGCCGGTCGGTGCACCCTTCCGTTGGCGTGGTGGGACTAAAGAATCGCCGGCTACATGCGGCCGACACAACGCTGAGGACGCTGGATTTATCCACCGTCACCGCCCGGCCCAGGTTGGCCCAATATGGATGGCACCGCCTGGCCCCTCACCCGACCCACTCACCGTCGCGTCACGCGCCCGGCGCAACTCTTTAGTCCCAACTCGGGAGCTGGCGGGGGCGAAGACCGGTTTAAATACCCCGGCGTCGTACAGACGTTGAACTCCTCTAATACTATTGCCTCACCTCGCCGCCCTGTTGGACCCAGTTGTTGGGCCATTGTTGGGCCCTATGGACCTCCTGAGTCGCCCTCGTCGGCTTGATTTGGGTGGAAAATATCCCAATTCCGATCCAGCAGCTGCTGGTCGGGCATTTTTTTCACAACGCCGGTCTGGCGGGGGATGTATATGTACAGTAAGAAAACAAAATGCCGGCGTTGTGCACATGTACAGTAAGGAAACAAAATGCCGGCGTTGTGCACATGTACAGTAATGAACATTAAGCAAACAAAATGCGCAGTGAACTCTTTCACATAACAGTACAAAAGACATAGCAATTTATTTGACAAATATGATGTGTCATATGACATATGTTCACATAAGTATTTTCATCAAATATGAACAAATAACTTATTAAATTTTCCGAGACACACGTACGAATAAAAAACAACATAGATTTATTCATAGATGACTCGTGCGACCACTTCCATTCTTCCAACAAACCAAGCTTCTTCTCTAAGCCCAATTCCTGAACAAACATAAAAACATGGGTGAGAAAATATAGTTAGTGAAATCGAAGTAGCAACATAACAAAAATTAGAAGGTACTATCTTACTTCCGTTCAATTTACATGTAGCCTTGTTATGACCTGGGAGACTACACAGACAACACAAATGACCACTTTTCTTCTCTCTAAAATTTTTTGGCCTACCATTCTTCGTAATGTCGGGGCCCCCCTTTGACCGCCCCTTCTTAGGTGCACCCTTCGTCGAAACTTTCTCAGGATCACCAATACCAGGTTCAACTTATTGCGCCTGACTTGCCTCCTTCATAAGCTTAGCATACCTTCTACTTCCTATAAGTTCCTCCTCTGGTATCTTTTTCTGCGTTATTATGTTGTCCAGACACTTCATCAACTCGTCAAACAAAAAGGGATCATTTGCAGCCAACATGAGCAGCCTCTGCGGTTTTTATGCTTATTTGACTATACCGGTCTCTCTCTAATGGCCCTGACCAACCCCATCCAAACATATCACTGTTCTGCTGCACAGGCAACCCATCTCTCGCATTTTTTGACAACCGATGAAGGACACAACACTTTGATATTTCAGTTATGCTCAGATGATGGAGAACAAAAAGAATGTGTTTGCATGGTAGCCTTTTCCGAACCATCCTAAGACAACTGCATGTTATAGTTTGTTCTGAGTTACCTGGTTCATAAACAACATTGTACATGAACTTGTGGTTTTCCTTCCATGTCACCATAAATGTATGACGATCAATTCGCACGAGCGTCTCAAATATCTCCAGCTGGGCCATCTTTTGCAAATCATTTTGCAGTATGTAGAAATTAGCAGGTGTGAATACTTTTGCGGCATGCTCCTCAAGGGCCTTATATTCAGTAACCGACGGTGGTTCTTTCTGATGTGCCTCGCAGTCATCGTATGCCTCGTTCTCACGCAGGCGAACTATACAGTTCTCATAATGCACTACCAAATCAACTATTGTCATACCGTAGTCCAGGTGAAGGTGAAGGCAGGAGTTAAGACTTTTGCTCCTCTGGTTACTTCGCATACCAAGAAAAAAACCATCGGAAAGATATGAAGCTGCCCAAAGGCTCCTCTCCCTGTACATCCTGTCAAGCCACTCTTTAGTTCTATCCGTCTTCCACTTATTATAGAAAGCGGTCCATCTCTGTTCAAAGTTCGCTTGAGAGGTGGCATAGTATAGGAGTGATCTGAACTCATCCAGTGACTTGTAATTCAGGTGCTTCTGCATATTTTTCTCGATATGCCAGGAGCAAAGACGATGGAACACATCTGAAAGAACAGTCCGAATAGCACGGATCATTGCAACGTCACCGTCTGTGATTATTGACTTTGGCTTCACGTGACAGTTTGCCTTCATAAATGTCTCCAGCAGCCACACGTATGTCCCTTCCATCTCATCAGCAATGATGGCACAACCAAATACTGTGGTGCAACGGTGGTTGTTAACTCAGACAAAGGGGACGAACGGCATACCATACATGTTCATCTTATACGTGCTATCATACACCACCACATCTCCGTAGTCCTGATAGTCCCTCCGCGACTGTGCATCACACCAGAACATACTCTTCAGTCGCCCTTCCTTGTCACGCACATACTCAAAAAAACTCAGGGTCCTTCTCCTTCCTGCTCCTCATAATGCCAACTGCCGTCTCAGCGTCACCTTTTGCAATGAGCTTCATCTTTTCTCTGCAACAAAGATTGTAAATGTCCCTCCTAATTAGCCTGCACTTATCGTATGAACCGTATCTGCTGATGAAGTTGTCCATTATTATATACTTTCTTATCCCGGCCGCTTCCAACGCCAATATCTCTGCCCTCGTGCCTTCTCCAATCCGCCTGCGTGACCACAAAAAACAAACCTCATCAGGCCGAGCCATCGCGTGGTTGTGATCATCCACGAATGACACGACGAACCAAACGCCACGTTCTCTATCCAGCTTCACCACCATATGTGCACCGCAGTCGCAACGAGTCTCCGGTCTAAGCCTGCGCTTGCGGCCCTCCATGGTTATAAACTTGCTCTGTCTTCTCCCTGCCCCGGAGCAAAGAAACCGCCGGTAACGTATCATTCCTGAAGCACCTCGTTTCACCTTCTGTTTCCTGATGCTAAACCCGTTCTCTTTGGCGTGATTGTTGTAGAATATGTATGCATCCCCTTGCGACCGAAAGGTCATAGCCATCACCTTCCAATGTGTCTCCAGCATCTGCTGCTGCCTTCGAGCCTCCTCAATGTCGATCTCCCCCTCATCGTGATCACCGCTAACACCATCTGACTCCTCCTACAAAATTCATATGAAAAGATATATGTCAATTACTATCATTTAATTCATACTATTCATCGATGTACAACATCTATCAACGAACCTGGCTCAAGTTATCTGCGAATGATTCTTGTAAACTATTTTGCACATTGTCAGCATCCACATCTTCCTGCAAATTTGTATACAATAATTAGCCACGCCATACATTGCAGGTTGAAAGATGAAATCAAAATATATGCCACTTACGTTTTCACTATTTGCGCCATGTTCATTTTTATCAAAATCCTCCGAAGGCAAGATATCATATGACGAGACGGAATCATTGTCGCTGCTGTCATCATCTTCGTTAAAAATATCATTATCATTCCGAGTCGCCTTATTAGTAGCATTCTCATCCTCCGTGAATGCGGTTTGTTCGTCCATGACAGCGCACCTAACTCACGAAATTACACAACATTGATGATTCATCATCTGTTAAGTTTGTATAGTGGATGATGCCCAAGTGCAACACTAAGCCCACTATCTACAACATGCAGTCGTCCGGGGAGGCGGCGCTGCCACGGCATGTTAACGTGAACCCTAAACCCTAGAGCACATCACTTCTATCATCTAGCATGCTAGGTTTACATGACGATATTAGATGGCAAACCTTGGGCCACGGTGTAGACGTCGCCGGAGTACGACGACGGGGCTTCAGGTAGGGCTCTAGCCAGTGGCGACGAAGGACGGCCGAGGGTGAGATGCAAGACGGCGGCGGCGTGCAAGACGAGGGCCGCGGTGTAGACGTCGCCGCCGTAGGTCGACGCGGGCCGGATCCACGGCGGGGGACGACAGCGCGGTCAGCCGCCGCCGACGCGCCATTCAGATGCGGCGGCGGATGGGGTTCAGGCGGCGGTGATCGCCCCAGGTGGAAAATGGACGTGATCGACATGCGTGATAGTTGGGCGGATCATGCAGGCGACTTTTCTTCCCGTACACGCGCGGCGTTTTCCCCCCATCCGTGGACGTATACAGACGTCGGTCTATACGGTATGATTCTTTCGTATGACCATTATGCCCTTCTACATTTTTTTTGGGGGGAGGGGGGGGTGGGGTGGGGTCTACCATTATGCCCATCCCAACCGCCCCAGTCTTGCCGTGTCTTGCCGCCCCAGTTATGGTAAATTCTTCCTGGCTTCGCTCTTGTTGTTTTGGCTTCTATCTCACTCAACTAAAATTATTCATTTTTCTTTTTTTCTAACGTCTTTGTATATGGGTTCCAATGGAGGATCGCAAGAAAATGAATTGGAAGAATAGGAGTCCGAAGAAAAGGTCGCAATGGGTGCCGGTGACCTTCTTCCCTCGTCAATGACTTCGCCGTGTTGTGGTGAGCAGCTCTTGTAGCGGGACAGTTCCATGTCCATGTGGGCATGTTCAGCTATTCGTGCGCGATTGCTCCAACTGTGATCGTGGCAAGTGGAGGAGATATCGTAGGATGAATTCAATTGGATGGTACATCTCAAGTGCCCGGTCTTGAGCTCCGGGGTGAAACCCCAAGGTTGGCCTTTTTTTGGTCAAATCTGGCAATGGCAGCATTTTTGACGTTGTTACCTTGTTGAAGGCATTGCTCGGAGTCTGCTCAGACTTGATCTTTTGGGTGAAAACCTATGATCTAACCTTCATGTGTTGGATTCGGCGACGACGTCACTTGCGTGTCGTTTCCTTCCTGAAGGCGTCGCTTTTGAAGAACCTATCACGTAGTCCTTGCGTTGCCATGAGATAGTTGGTGCCGATGGTTGTCGCTATACATTGTCAATCTTTCTTTCTATCGCTTCAGGATTGTTCGTTTTCTTTTTTCTTTTAGATAAAAGGCGAGCGCCCGACTTTATAGATAAAGCCACCAGGCAGAGCCACAACCATCACATGACACCACATAAGTTTAACAGAATACGGCTAAGAAGTATGGGTACAAGGCATCCAGCCTATCATGGCGCGCATGCCAGCACAACGAACAGCCAAACCACTAAGGAACCGTCCTCCTGGAGCGCCGCAACAGAGAAGAAGCCGTAGATTTCATTTTGGATAGCATATCGTCGAAAGCCTCTAGGTCCCCATCCTTAGTCAATGATCTCCACTGCTGCAAAAAGACATTGGCTTTAAATAAGCAACTCACTGGGTTAGCCGGGAAAATGTATTCAATAGTGAACTTGTTTCTAGTAGTCCATAACGACCAACAAATCGCAGCCCAGCCCACCATGAAAACCCGCTTAGACCGGCCTGCTAGAGAATTAATACAACGTCGTAGATCCTCAAATGAGGAGGGGTTCCAATTAACACGAAGCCAAAGTCTAATGCAACTCCAAATGAATTTAGCCAAAGAGCAATGAAAAAAGATATGTTCGGTATTCTCCAGGGCACCACACAGCTGGCAACTGTCAGAGCCCGGCCCGTTCCTCTTCTTAATCTGATCAGCCGCTGGGAGTTTACGACGAAGAGCTTGCCAAAGGAAGATTCTAATCTTAGGAGGAATGCGAGTAGACCAAATGTAATTAAACTTGTCAGCGCGACCGCCAGCGCTAAGTTTAGAATAAGCTGACTTAACAGAAAAACACCCCGAAGAGGAATGGGGCCAAACAACGGAGTCCTCTTCCTCCGAGAGCAAGGGGAAGCAGGCAGTAAGGCGCTGCCAATCTTCCAACTCCACAGGGGAAAGAGAACGCCGAAAATCCAAGACCCAACCCTGAGCCGAGAGCTCAAAGATAGAGATCTCGGGATCAGCACAAAACGAAAACAGAGTCGGATGGGCCACCGCAAGCGGGGTGTCCCCAACCCACCAGTCTAACCAAAAACGAGTAGATTTACCGTCTCGAACAACGAATTTCACAAGGGGCCGGAAAATCTGTCTAATATTAACAAGCTGACGCCAAAATTGAGAACCACCAGAAGAGGATGCGAACATAGGGCTCAAGGAGGGGAAGTATTTAGCTTTGAGAAGGTTAAGCCAAGCAAGGCGATCGTCAAGGTACATAATCTTCCACCACCATTTTAACAAAAGGCATTTATTCATGATTCTGGTATTAATAATGCCAAGGCCCCCCATGTTCTTAGGTCTACAAATGAGATCCCATTTAACCATCCTATATTTGCGTTTATTATTGGAAGAATTCCAGTAAAAGGCACCCCTGTGCTTATCGAAGCCCGAGTGAGTCCCTTCGGACAGAAGATAAAAGCCCATTAAAAACATCGGGAGAGAGGAAAGGCAAGAGTTGGTAAGGGCAACCTTGCCCGCCTGAGAGTTATAACGTCCTCGCCACGGCAAAACTCTATTGCCAACTTTAGTCACAGCCGGGGCAAAATCTTTGGCCAAAAGCTTAAGAGGGGAAATGGGTAAGCCCAAATATTTGAGAGGAAAAGATCCAAGAGAGTAATTCAATAGGTGCCACCCGCTGCGCTTCCGAGTCAGGTACCCCAGTCACAATGATCTCGCTCTTAGAGAAGTTAATTTTAAGACCCGGCAGAGCTTCAAAGCAAAGAAGAAGAAATTTCAGATTCGTAATGGAGTTCTCATTAAGTTCAACCATAATGATGATGTCATCCGCATATTGTAGGTGAGAAATGCCAATAGGAATGAGGTGAGAGCTAACAGGCGAATGTGAGATAGAGCATCGGCCACAAAATTAAAAAGCAAGGGAGACACCGGATTTCCTTGTCTCAAACCCCTACCATTCGCAAAAAAATTACTAGTCTGGCCATTGACAGCCACCGCCGTGTGGCCACCAGTGACAAATTGCATCAGGCGGTGAACCACCGAACCATCGAAGCCCTTGGCCAGCAAAACTTGGCGAAGAAAGTTCCAGCTCACCGAGACTATTGTGATTGTTCGTTTTCTTCACTAGGAATAGCTTCGGTCTTGTATGATTTAGCTCTTTGCTAGCGTGTTTCTTTCGAAGGAAAGAGAGAATCTCTGGAAATTGTGGCTGCTCTGGCCGGAGACGATGTAAAATTGTTTCAGGAGGCTTTTAGTTAGTTTATCCCTTCATTAGGTGACGCTGGGACATGCCCAGTTTTCTGAAGTTCAGTAACCATTTGTCTGTACACCTTGTAAATGAAAAAGCAGAGCTCCTGCTATTGCCCGTAAAAAAAAACTACAAATTGCTAAAAGCTTAAATACCCAAAATTCTTAGATGAGATTAACATGGGAAAGTTGTGAATGTGGTACATTGTCCTCTGAAGCTTAGATGACCACTTCCTAAACGCTTACATGACAAAAAAAACATCACTAATCAGTTTTGTCGCTGAAGATTAGATGAGTAACAGGTTACATGACCAACATTCATCAAATATAGGAAAGGCACAAAACATCAAACTAACCATCTAACTACAGATGCAATCAACCCTGGAAGCCAAAACCATCACTGGAAAGAAAAGAAAGAAAAACTAAATAATCGGTTGCGTCGCTGAACTTCACTAATATCATATTATAAAAAATCAAGTTTGAGGGCAGAAAAACCAAGGCAAAAACATGAAGAATAAACTAGGATTGTAGGATAAGAGCTAAAAAAATCAACAAATCCAATCCACCTAGATGTACAAATCAGACATGAAAATCGATGGGAGGAATACAACATGAACCAACCACTTGGAACAGCAGCTACGAGCCAGCCGGCCGCAGGAATCCAAATCTTTAAGCAAGGCAGGAGGGAGGGCTTGGAATGGGAATCACCATGGAGCCGCCCCAATATCTCTCCCATCTTCTCGAAGTATCCGCTTGAACATTCGATGGCGAAATGCGAAGGGGTAAGCATATACAAAGCGAACGGAAAAATAATCAAAAGCAAGGAAAAATGACAGCCACACGGGTTAACAGGCGGCCCAGAAAACTCAATAGGAGTGAAATGCGATATTAGTCCATTAACTCAAAGTAATTGCACACTTTAGGCCAGTCAGGAAGTTATCAATTTAGGCCCTGTTTGGTTCATAAGTCCTACTCCCTCCGTTCGGAATTACTTGTCTCGGAAATGGATGCTACATCCATTTCCGAGACAAGTAATTCCGAACAGAGGGAGTAGGACTTTTTTTACTCCCAACTTATAAATCCTAAGTCCCTAAAAAGTCCCTATCTGTTTGGTTCCTGGGACTTAACATAAACTAAAAGACCATATTACAACTATAAGAGCATTACTAGTAGAACCCTCAAATCCTTAAAGCAGTTTTAATGGTTGAGAAGTGCCACTTTTTGACACTTTTAAGGGTTGAAAAACAGGGGCAAATACTAGAACCCTCAAACCCAACCCTTAAACTGCTTTAAGGATTGGATTTGAGGGTTCTAGTCTTTGCCTCGACCCCAACCTTTAAATCTATCATTTGACATCTCACAATTTATGACAACAAGAACACAATCAACTTCCAAACAAACTACCAAATGACAATCATTGATGCATGGTTTAATAGTTTACATCACAAAATCATCATCTTCCTCCTCTCATCGGCACCATCACCAAAAAGTTGCACCCTGGCGCCATCTCCTAGACCACAAGCGGGCTCAAGCAAGCATCTCCATCGGCACCGGTGGAGTCATACACACCGCCATCACCACAACTAATCATCGGAGTGTCACCTCAAAAAGTAGAGGACGCAACACGGAACATCCTCTTCCTCTCCATGATGTCCTCCTTGTAGTCCTTCCACCATTGCAATTGGTCTTCATCCATGTCCTTCTTGGACATCATCATGTGCTCTTTCTCTTCCACCATGAGTTCTTTCCATACCTTTGCCTCTTTGATCTTGATCATCCTCTCCTCCAACTCGGCCTTGCGCTTTGCTTCTTCACGCTTTGCTTGAACTTGTGCAAGCTTGACCTCTTTCTTCTTCTCGGTGATAAGAAGCTTCTCTCCAATGTCTTCGTTGTCAATTCCTCTCTTGCCTTCATCATGTGGTCCATCTTCTCCCTTAGGCTTGACGCCTCTTCTTCCATATTCACCCTTAGCTTGCCCTTCTTGGTTCCCTCGGGCTTGCCCAAGTTCCTCTCCTCCTCATCTTCACTATCATCCATCCCTAGCATTGCCGACTTCTTGGGTGCGGTCTCTTGATCCCTCAGCTTTCACTTGTCAAAGGTTTGAAGAATTGACCAAACATGCTTAAATGGGAATGGCTTGCCCTTGGAAGCGGCCATCTCCTTGTACCTCATGCCGGCAATTGTCTCCTATCAACCACACATAAATCACATAAGAACCCACCAATAGCATAGTGCACACACATAATCAAAATAGTGAAGAAATATGTACTCACATAGTCACTCTCCACGGTTCCAGTAGGTGGTGCATCTATCACTTGGTCCATGGCCGCACTCCAACGAGAACAAGCGGGCTTGATCAACTCCCACCGGCCTTGAAGCGACTGGCAAGAGCGATGGATGAACCCACTATTCTTCGGCTTGATCTTACAATAGACGTCCTCGATCCTTTGCCAATACCGTTTACCGGTTTGATCGGTGCCGATGGTTGCATCCATTCCCGCAGCTGCCCAAGCACGAACCAAGAGGACATCTTCCGCCTTGGTGTAGTTTGTCGACCGCGCGTGTGGGCGGGAAGCGGCGGTGAATGCCTCCTCCCCTATCTCGGCCACCTCCTCCTCGTCATCCCCTACATCCTCCTCATCTTCCTCCTTCTCCTCCAAGTCGTCACCAACCCTAAAGGGGTCTAGAGGCGGAGCTCTGAGGTCCACCTCCGCATTTTGGAGGAGGTCCATGAACGAGGATGGGTTTGCCATTTCCTCGAACACCTCGTGCGCGGCGGGAGGAGGTTCGGCGACGGCGGCCGCCGCGGGCTTCTTCCGCGGCTTGGTCACGGCCGGGGACGAGCCGGCAACCTTGGAGGCCGCTCCTCGCGGCCCATGAGAGGCCGCCTTCAGCCGGCTCTTCTTGGTGGCCGGGGCGGGCGGCGGGGAGGCGGCGAGGGCGGGCGCCGGTGCGGTGACGGTGGTCGGGGCGGCAGGAGGTGGTGCGAGGCCCGCCCGCCGCCGCTTGGCCCCGACGTGGGTCGCCGCCACCACGTCGGCCACGGTCGGTTGGGCGGGGGCGGGGGCGGGCGCCGGGGCGGGCGAGGTGGGCGGCGGGGCCCTCCATGGCCGGCGCGGCAGGAGGCGGCGGGAGGCGGCGGGAGGAGGAGGCCGGGAGGAGGAGGCGGTTGGCTCCCGCGCGAGCGAGGAGCAAGCGAGGAGGAGGAGTACGGGTTGGGGGGCGATTTTCCCCTCAACCCCTACTTCTACAGATTGCAAAGTGGTTTGAGGGTTGGACCTCTAAATTTTTTTACAGGTTTGAGGGTTTAGAGGTTCTAGTCTACGGCGTTTTTTCGGCGAAAACTGTAAAAAAAGCGGTTATTTTTAGGGGTTTGAGGGTTTGAGGGCTCTACTAGTAATGCTCTAAGTCCCTATAAGACTCTTTTCATAAGTGCCAAATGCCTACTTTATGTCCCTATAAGTCTCTCCTGTATGGTTTAGATGGGACTTAAAGGGAATTTTTTAAGTCCTACACCAATAAGTCCCTGTAACCAAACACCCTCTTAGGTCTTAATCTGAAAATGGTTCCGGGGCCAAAAAGCGCACAAAAATGGTACCGGTGGCGGCAGGGTTAGCTTTTACAAGTGCTTTTGCATTTAAACAGTAGCCAAAGCATTGCATGTAAGTGTTAAGAATCACTAGCTACATGTACTACACTGCATTAAAATTCAGTTTTTAACAAAAATAAGCGAAAACAGAGGACATGTTTTGCATACCACTAAAATTCAGCCTCTTAGTGTTAAATAATTATGTCTTCTTCCAACATTTAAGCCTGCATAGCATCCAAGTGTTAAGAAACACTAACTACGTGTACAGCATACCACTTAAATTAGGTATTTAACACAAATTGTTAAGTAGCTAAAACAAACTGTGCAAATTCACCATTTTGCATTATACTTTCAGTCTTAAGTGTTCTAAATTCAGTCCTTTTACCCAATTCTTTGGGGCCGAACAATATAATCCCCACATATGATGATCGAATTGACCAATGTACCATTACTGAACAACAATGCCTAACATGTGTCCTGACTACCATCGATTTTGTCCACCGAAGCAAACCTTGATAAGGAGCCCTAACCTAAAATGGAGAGGACAGAGGGAGGGGAAGAGGAAAGGGAGAACAGAGGCTTAACATACGCGAGCCTCGGCACCATCCGTGGCTTGCTGGCGTCGTTCGGCCGGCCGTCGTGGTGGTCGTCGATCACCTTAACTGTTCGTCAGCTGGATATATGAAGGAGACCAGGGAAACGACATAGTGATCGAAACAGTACGGTAGGAGCGCCTCTTCACTTTCGGTCATTTTGCAAAACGGAAAAAAAACTGTATATGTTGACCCTACCGTAAAGGTTCTGGTTTGCGATGTTTTGCGCGGCGGCGCGGCGAGGCGAGGCAAGTTGAGTTTTTTTTTTGACATCAGGCGAGGCAAGTTGAGTTGTTGCGAATGGCTAGCGACATGTGTCCCCTCCGTTTAAAAAAAGAGAAGAGGTCCAGGTTTTTCTTAAACGGAGAAAATACTCTGTCTTTCTAAATCTACTATTTTGAGGGGACAATGTAAATCTACTATACTATTAATACTAGTAAAGTTTTTGCGATAACTAAAAAACTCAAAGTAAATAAAACTATGGCATTCTAAAAATGCTATAGTGTTCTCGAAATACTTAGATACTCTGCTATCAAACAGAGCCCAGGTGTTTGGAGTTTTCCATACTCGAATACGCTGGTATACCGGGCCTAGTATATAAACAATGGTAGGGTTCAGAATTGCTGTATCTCATAATGAAATTCTGAATAATAAAGTGAAGAGCGCTCTGCGAAATCACAGCTGTTAATACTCAACATGAGTAGCTTACATTATAAGTTCCCATTTTGCAACTAACTGAAACAATCACTGAATTTCAGCATGTAGAACTCTGGCTGCTGGTTGAATCGGCGGAATCGTTTGCATATCACGAGGTAGTTAATTCCGTGAGTTACTCACGAGTGAACCAACTTTTCTCTGGATATTTAAGTTACAATCAAATAGTACTGGCGTATATGAAGACAAAGCTCCACACAGATGGAGATCTTCTTAATGTAATACTAATTCTTAACTGCAGTAAATAAATCGGAAGAGTTTGATTCAAAGTTCACACGCCAAGCAAAATGAATATCATCAACACAAAATAAAAATGAATAACATAATCAAAAGCAACTTTTATTTGAGCTTCAGGGAACGAGAATAGTAGCTTCAGGACACGATTCCAGTCAAACCACCCGCAGCTATTTTTTAGTTGAATAGTTTCCCTAAAAGATAAGAGTATCAGCCCTCAAGAAGCTTCTTGAATATATGGAGAAAATACACATATATTCAAGGGGGGAAACCAATTAACTTGATTGCAGACATCATGAACTATTTACATTTAGTAATAATAAAAGTAGCAATACCTCTTGTCATTCTTTCATTACTCCATAGGGAGTTAACCTGGGATGGTTGGTATGGAGATTTGCTTCCTTCCTTATGACAGCTGCAGCAGCCTCAACTTCAGAAGATGTGGCATCCCGGTTCTGAAACGTAACTTGCACATCTTTCGGATATGGGAGGTGCTCAATACCTAAGTAGACCCATAGGCCTTCGCCATTGACACAGACAACCACAGCTCAAGCTTCTCGAGCTTTGGCAATGCCCCTTCCTCAAATAGAAGGGTCCCTGCACCTTCACCAAAAGGTTCATAAAGGAACTCCTTCAAACATCGGCATCCTGTGCCTTGCAAAACTAGCCTGTCTTTATGGACCGTGTCGGTGTAAAGTTTCAGAGAAAGTAATGCAGGCAGCTCTCCAAGTATGCCAAGAACCTCCTCTGTTATTACACTTAAATTGATGTCTAAAGTATGCAAGAGTAGTGAGTGCTGGAGTAATCCAGTTTGGCAGTTTTGATAAACAGTACGGGGTGCTCATCTCAAATCTTTGGAGGCAAGATGGAAGAGGAGACCAGGAATCTAATAACTCGAATTGAGTTGACTTGCCACCAGATATACCAACGGACTGGAGTTGGTAGCTGCCAAGTTTGCATAGTGAGGAGAGTAACGCCTCTGCATGTCTCTTGTACTCCTGAGATTCTGCACCGTTCTCCTTGTACTGCACATGGAGTACCTTCAAATTGATCAGCCCACGTAGCTCCTTCACTGCACCTACTGAACTCGTGGTGATATCAAAGCCTGAGATCTCCTTTAAGGTTGTCAATTTGTCATATTCCCAATCCCGATAGGTATCTTCCACTCTTCTAAAAAACCGATTAGATGATGTAGTTTGGTGAGCTGAACAATTCCACACGTAGTTAAAGGGAACAGGACCCACTGCAAGTGCCAGGCCTATTCAATCTCTACTTTACATATACTCTACTAGCAAACCTGGGCAATAAGCCACAGACATTTCTGAAAAAATAACGTGCAGTTAGCATAAGTACAATTAACAATCCTTGATTGTTATTGGTGTGATACGGGAGCAGGTGAGGTTGATACTAGAGCACGGACACGGGAAACATCGCCTCCGCCCATCCATTGCGGGCGGCCGGTGAGCCGCCTGGGACAGCAAAGCAATGAAAGGATACCCATACATGCACGGGCCCCATATCCGTTAGGGACAGGTTTTGTCTTAGCGCTTTGCCGCACGGCCGCGAAAAAGAAGAAGTTTTATTGATAGCTGCAGCCCACGAGTGCTTTCCCGCAGGACCAAGGAATCAAACCACCAAACACTTGAAGTCAACTTTTGTCCACAAGCACTAGACCAATGCAAAACATGCAGAGAGTGCACACTTTCTCAGTCGTGCGGCAAAGCACCCGTGCTACGGAATACATACAACCTGGTGAAGTGTGCCAAGAGGGGGGTGGGGGGGGGGGCATATGTCCCCTACTCCATGTAGATTTTTTGTTCTTCAAATTAATTTTGTTGTAATTTATTTAAACTAGATGATATCTCGCGCGTTGCAGCGGGAGTTTATAGCATTGTATATTAGAAAGACTAGTACAAATGTCCGTGCGTTGCATCAGGAGATAAATGTGACAGGACTTGCTTCATGGGTACATTTTGCCACTTTATATATCTAATTTAAATAAATTTTGAATGTGAAAATTTCCTTGTTTTTATTAAAAATTAATATTTTCATTTAAAATGTAAAACCTTTTGAAGAGTAGTATAAAAAATTATGTAAATCGGCACATTTCTTTATGAAATATTTTTATGTAAATTAACTATTTCTATTTTACATTTTGAAATGTTTTTTGTAGTTAGTAGTTCTTTTTTGGGTGATTTTTAAGTGTTTTTAAAAACGCACGAACATATTTCTTGAAATATTCTTAAACTATTTTTATGTGTGTAATTTTGTGGGCATTTTTGTTCCGTAATTTTTATGCTTTTGTAATCCAATTGTTGCAAACATTAGAAATATGGCTACACCGAGTATTTCTTTTTGGACTTTGTAATTTGGACGTATCCTAACAATGTTTGTGATGACCTATTCAGCGCCTAATTTTCATTTCACCCTATTAAAAAGTACCAGTAGAACGACTGTGCGTTGCAACGGGCTATCATACATATAAATGAATCAAACAAATGATTAAGGTTGTCTTCAAGGCGGAAGATATGTCTGGGTGTGTCCGAACATCAAATGGGCGCCCAGTAGGCTCCCCAAAATACAGTTCAGACTCTCCCAAATCCAGACCACATGTGGAGGAGAAATGTGGTTCTCCAGACTATTCGCCATGTTATCTCAAACATTCAGGCCCAACAAAAGTCCCATCCCATGACACACCCTTCTCTTTTTTTTGTCACAACCTCCCCTTTCTGCTTAGTTTTCTAGAGGGACATTTCTAGCTGGAACCATGTCCTTTAAAACCGGATGAAGCCCACCTCACTCTTCACCCTTTATAACCAAATGATGCCCACCTCACCTTCGCCAAGGCGCCCTATGTTTTTCATCCCGCCAACCGCCCTGCTCTCCACCGTATCCAAGTAAAAACATAACTAATTATGTCCTATTAAACTATATACAGTCCTTGACGATATTCTTGACTACTCCCTCCGTTCCAAAATAGATGACCCAACTTTATATTAAATTTGTACTAAAGTTAGTACAAAGTTAAATCATCTATTTTGGAACGGAGGGAGTACTACACAATTGCATCCATTTTAAATTGAGAACTCCCTGTAGACGGCGTGTAAAAAATCTGTTTGTGCTGCTAAATCCTAGTAACAAGCTGAAACTATTCTAAATTGTTAAGCTCATACATCAATCTTGAAAACTTAAAAGAAATCATCTTTAACCAGTAATTATTATTAAGGTCATACAACAATCTTGGAAACTTAGCAAAGATCATTTTTTAACTTCTAGCTGTACCAAATGGCCAAACTCCTCTCTTGGCATTCTTCACATGATAACCTACAAGGAACATTTCAGTAGATGAAGAAGAGAGTTCACGTTCTGATGGTCCTTATTTTTGAATCCCATAAAAACCTTGGAATCAGAACTTAACACAATATATAGCAGGACCATGAGAACAAAATTTGTCCCCATCCTATGTTCCTTACTCTTGAACTATCTATCAAACTTTTTTGCCACACCTTTAGATGCTGACATCTTTCTCCCAAAGATAGTAGGTTCAAAATGTATTTATTGGGACTCGGTATCTATCGATAGTTCCTACTTGTTTCTAAGTTTCAGCTTTACTATCATACAATATATTATAGTTGATCACAATGCTTAATATGTTGATTAATTAGTGCCACACAAATACCACAACAGCAATTATTTAAAAGAATGGTGTCCACTGTACAATGAAGTTGGGCTACTTTAGCAATAAGAACATGTGTTGAACCTGTAAAAAAACATATAGGGAAATTCTGAAATTGTATTATAAGATTAAGTAACCTCGGACTATATTTATTCAGGTATAAAATGGAAGACAATATTGTGCAGGTATAGAATGGGCATCCCCTTGTGAACATTACATCATGGAAACAAACTTGCCTTGTGACAGAAATAGTGATAGAAGGAAATACTGACATGGTTAGATAAAAAAAGATAATAGAGGCATACTTGTGATGGAGGGAGAGAGAGAGAGACATCTTTCTGTCCGCTCCTCTTTCCACTCCACCTTCATTCTTGTGACCATGTCTGAGCCCTCTCTTTTTGAAATCTTGTACTAATACAGAATCCTTGGACCATTGAAATTCAACCGGAGACCACCCAATCTGACAGGTTTAAGGTATATAAGTAATAGGTTGTAGAACTAACAATAGATTGATAACCACTCCTATGTACATATAACAAAAACAGTATATCACCAAAATCTGTATCATCATCGATCGACATAAGCACAAAGATCAATCATACATACCTTGAGTGGAAGATTCAGTAGACTTGCAAAGATAATCAATTCCTCTGTTCATTCCTAAGCGAAGAACCAACTAGTCCACAAGAGATAGGGAATTCCTCTGCCCATCAAACTCGTTGCCACCCCAGAGAATAAGGGGAACACCCAAGAGAAAAAAGCAAGGAAGAGGCCAGCCGTGGCTCAGGCTGCTCTGCTCCCAGCCGAATCAGCCGCCAACAACCCCTCGTTGACTCCGCTCGCCAAATCGGCCGCTGCCGCGTGTTGTTGACACTGCTACTTGCTCCGCTCCTCTTGATCTCGTCTCCTTCCGCCACCTCGGTGCTCCTCCTCCCATCACCACTATCAGATTGGGAGAGGCGAGAGAGAGGCAACGGCGTCCGACTGAGGGAGCGATCGGATCGAGAGGGAGAGAGAGATGAGGGAGTGGTGGTGACGGCGGCGCGCAGAGCCAAGGCCTGGCGAGGCGCGGCCGCACGGGGATGGTGATGTCGGCGGCTGCTCGAGGTCACGCAGGGAGAGTGCCCCTTGATCGAGGGGGTCGAATGCGAGGCTGGAGGCTCGTGGGGATCGTGGCCAAGGAGCGGGTGCATGATAAGGCTCGCGTGGAGAAAAGGGAGTGGGATCGACCGTGGGAAAAAATGGATCAGTTTTCATGTACGTGGGATAGCGGCCCTTGCGCGAGGCTGAGAGATTTTTTGTCGATGGCTATTGTACGTGTGAAGGGAGGTCGAACCATCACGTTGTCCGATCCTCTTTTAATAGTAGAGATATTAATTTTTTTGTTGTTCAGTAAAACATGATTTTTTATAACTTTGAGTAGGTTTTTTAGATTTTTGAGAATATTTTTAAAAATTGAAATGTTTTTATGGTGAAAGAATTTTTTTGGAATATTATATTGCATGTCTTTTTTTTAGCACTACTTTTGTGTTTGATCCATTGAGATTTTTTTTTGAAACTATGGTCCATTGAGAGTGTTGGTGTTATTTTGGTAGCAGCTAGCTCAGACCTCATAGTCGTTTGCTTTAAAGAAAAAGCCCACGGTTACCCTCATAAAAGAAAAAAAAACCCACGGCTGTCCATTCCATAAGACCCCCATCCCCGGCTACTCCATCCGTCTGCTCTGCCCTGTGTGAAGACGCGCTCCTCCTCCCCCACCTCCGCGTCAACCTGCTCCTCCACGGCGCTCACCGCCGCCTCGCCTCGCCTCTCCTTCAACTCGACCTCTCTCAAGGATCTCCAGGCCCTCCTCTGCTCCGACCCGGTCGCGCCCTCCTCATCCCCGCCGCAACCGCCGCACACGGCCCCGTGCTCTCCTTTCACCGCCCGCGTTTTCCACCGCGTCCGCCTCAGCCCTCTACATGCTCCGCACCCTTCAGGCGCCGTTCGCCGCCGCCGAAGCCGACCGCCGCGTCTCCCCAGTCTCCGGCGACGAGCATCATCTGGGGTCCTTCCTGTTCGCTGTGGCGGCGGCTTTGGTGTTTTCGGGGGCATTTCTTGGGTGGCTGGCCGAGCCATTGCTCTGGCTACCGTGACATCGCGAGGAAGCCCCGCGTCCGATTAAGGAGCTTATCTGCTTCGGTGCCACCCCCCCTCCCCCCCCCCCGGTGGGGACGTGGATTTTTAGAACACTTGCACCCAGACTCTGCTATCCTAGCTTTCCAATACCGCTTTAAGATTCGTGCGACACAACTAACTTTTTATATAAAATTTTCTCTTTTTTATTTCTTCCACATAGAACATATCTTAAAGTTCAAACCTATGCAGTGTGCTAATTAAAGCTTTCTAACTAGAATCTAGGATAAATCTTTTAGAATTTTTTGCCCGATATAAATACTAAAAATATGATTTTTTAATCAAACAATACGTATTTTCTATATTTATATTTGACAAAAAAATCTGAAAGATTTATTCTAGATTCTACTTAGAAAGCTTTGCCACACTGCATAGGTTTGTGTTAGAATTGTGTCAAATATTATTGTACAAGGTAGGTTACAGTTGGACTTGGTTTGGACTGTGTGTAGACAGGGTAGGAGTTGTGTCATAATAGGACACTTGTATCCTAGGCCTTTCATATATAAGACACACGATGTAACCTATGCCAACATAATAGCACGGGCACGCGGGGGGAGCCGGCGGTGTGTGCCGGCGCCAGGGCGGCAGGGGTGCGGTATTGTAGCGATATCATGGGGAGGAGCGCCCGTAGTCAGGCCCCGGGGATGTAGCCATGACGGTGAACCTCGTTAACAAATCTCGGTGTCGTGCCTCGTGTGATTGCTTGATCCTCGGTAGATCGACGGAGCGCCTCGGATTTATTCTAACAAGTGGTATCATGAGCAAGGTTACGAAAAGGTTGTGGATTGTTGATCGAGAGGTGGAGTAGAATTCGTTGAATTGATCGGTGGTCGAGCAGTGCGACCGGGAAAGATCGATGGAACGACGGGAGTTCTGTTTGTGTCAGAAGCAATCGGAAGCAGGCAAAGATTAAGATCAGTTTGCAGAGGTGGCGTAACATACGTGGAGCCAGCGTATCGGAGCCGATTGGATCGGTCGACTTGGTTTGGTAACTAGTGGCGGCGGCGTGTTCCAGAGGACTCGGCGAGTTGGATCGAGATTGGATCACGGCGTGGTGGCCTGGTGCGGTCCAGGAGGGTGGCAAGGCCCAGCCGGGCTGGTGTGCTGCTGGAGAGTTGCGGATGGCGCGATGGCTGCCAATTGCATGGAGACCGATCGGGCTGAGTACAAGGCAGCAGGCTGTGCTGGTGCCACGGATGCTTGGGTGCAAGGCAAACGCCTGGTGCGGCTCAGGCACGGGTGTGTGCAGGCAAGGCTGGGGCAGAAGCGGATCGGTGCTACGGTGTGGTTACTGTTGAGCCGAAGGATGCAACGACATGTGATTTGTTTGGAAAAGAGCTACGCAATGGAGACTGGTGCTATCCATCGGAAGAAGAGAAAAGATAGACCTACAGCCTACAGGAACACACGTGGAGTTGGGAGTTTATTTTATTGATCTTCACGGATAAGTGTATACAGGAAGGCTCATGTGGTGGATTTTTGGGCTTTATTTCTTTGTACACAGGTTGTGTATATGGATGGTAGCGTGAGGATCTATGGTGCAGGTGGCGAGGTTGGCGACGTGCGTATAAGGCTCGGAGGAGTCTGGAGCATGCCATGACAGGATCATGTAGACACAGGGCGTCAAGGCAATGCACAGTTGTGCGAGGCGGACACGATGCAGGGTGAAGCATGGTTGCAGTCAGATAATTCGGCTGGGTCGGATTGGACAGTCTGATGGGTCGACATGGATGTTGGTCAAAAGCAGAAGATGGTGGTGATTTCAGCGACGACGACATAGGAGCGTGATGCTGATGGTGGCCGACTTCTGGGGCGTGGAAACACGTGGTGCAAGCCTGAGGGCTTGTGCGGCTTCGACAGACTATTGCGCATGGTTGATTCAAGGCAGTGTACACATGAGAGCTTGAGGTCAACAGGGCGCGGGGGGTGGCATGTACAACCACCATGGAGTCATGTAGAAGGTGGAGTTGGAGTCTGATGGGTGACTTCACTCTGTGCTGATGGAGGGGCTACGGTGTAAGATATCGGAGAATCGAAGCCTATTTCAGCGGGATAGTGAGTGACATGTGGATCGGACTGGGGCCCAATGGTCTGATGGAGACGTGATACTCGGCATCGGTCGGTGATGATCGGTGGTTCTCTGCAGTGACGGTTGAGGCAGTGTGGGTTAGCTACCCGGGAGACTCGACCAGGACATCAGAGGCTCGACGCGGTGATAGTGGCGAGGCGTGCGGTAAGCACGGGACACAGCGACAGGCCAAGGCACTGGTCATCAGACATGTGGTCAGATAAAGTGTGCAGAGGGTGCTAAAACAGTGTTGACGAGTACCAGATTCAAGTTGGTGACTGGGTCTATCGGTGCTAGTTGATGGACAAGAGCTGACTGTGGAGAATCTGAGAAAGTGGCGGAAAGTCTGAAATTGTCAAAAGCTGAGAGAGTACACGACCGTATATTTTGTGGTGTTCAGTGCACATGGCAAAGCGCGGATGACAAGTACAGAAGGAGGTGGAGTGCTATAGTTGTGGGACATGTCAGAGACAATCCGGGAAAAAGGGTGAGACAACTATGAATTTGACTCAGGGTGACACATGGCGACGGTGAAATTCCTTCAAGTTTCAGACAGACGGCGATGAAAGAGCGGTGATGTTGAGTTCAGGTAACTCTTATATGTGGCATCCAATATGCGAGTCGTTCACTTTCACGCAGACAGTGATCGGTGTGTGATGGCATTGAATAGATTCTCCGGAGGTTGGAAGCACAAGGTAGAGTAATGAGGAACTTAATTTTGCTCGAGTGTTGATTGTGAAGAAGACGAGAAGGGACTACAGTTGCAGGTGGAGTTACATGGAGTCTGGGAGTAGCAGCGGTGCTCATGGCGTATCTCGAGTCCAATGTACATGGCGGTTCGACGCATGGATGAATTCAAGATGATGAAGAATATTTGCCAAGGTGGAGTTTGTTAGAATTGTGTCGAATATTATTGTACAAGGTAGGTTACAGTTGGACTTGATTTGCACTGTGTGTAGACAGGGTAGGAGTTGTGTCGTAATAGGACACTTGTATTCTAGGCCTCTCATATATAGTGAGGGTAGACACACGATGTAATCTATGCCAACATAATAGCACAGGCACGCGGGGGGAGCCGGCGGCGTGTGCAGGCGCCCGGGCGGCCGAGGAGCGGTATTGTAGCGGTATCATGGGGAGGAGCGCCAGTAGTCGGGCCCCGGGGATGTAGCCATGACGGTGAACCTCGTTAACAAATCTCAGTGTCGTGCCTCGTGTGATTGCTTGGTCCTCAGTAGATCGACGGAGTGCCTCAGATTTATTCTAACAGTTTGAACTTTAAGATATGCTCTATGTGAGAGAAATAAAAAAGAGAAATATATTAACACGAATCTTAAAGTAGGAAATATATGGCTAGATAGGGAGGGCCTAGGTGCATATGCTCTAATATATATTTTCGCCCCCGGTGGTTTTCATATCTGACTGAAACTGAGGTGGAGGTCGAGGGAGGCGGCGACCACACGCAGGAGGCGAAGCTCGCCATGGGGGCAGACGAGAGCGCGCAGCTGCATGGGGATGAGGATGGAAGAGGCGGCGGCTGTGCGCAGGGGGGAGGCGGAGCTCGACGCAGCGCACGAATCTAGCCTTGGTGCGACGGCGGCACGGCTGCTGCAAGGAGAGGAGTCCGGTCGGCGAAGGTCAGCGGCCGCGTGCGCACCATCCAGCCACGCAGATCCACTCGCGGGTGCATGCGAAGCCACAACGGCCATGGCTGATGGCCTTCAGGACGTTGCCGCAGAGCTTCTCCTGTCACCGCTCGCCTCTGCTCGTCGGAGCCCCAAGCACAGCCGCCATGGAGTGTCCTCCTCCCCGCCGCTCCTTCAACTGCTCCGCAGCTCACACTGCGGATCGCTCGCCTTATCCATCCTTGTGCGGCGCGGCTGGAAAGGAAGACGACATGGACGAATCGTTTAACTAAAGTAGGGATGGCGGGTTAATTCCTAAAAAGTATAGGACCTTTGTGTAAAAACACCGCGACGGTGAACCCGTCAGACTCAGCCCGTGTTTTATTATTAAGGAAAGATCTATGAAGTCAAAAAATAGTAAAAACATGGAGCGTAATGATCATAAGAGAATAAAATAGAGAAAAAGCAACTCCATATCTAAAAAAAATATCAATTCATTTAAGCTTATCATGGTATCTCACAATATCAATTCAATTTAGAACTAAGATTAGCACCAATAAACTACTATCACGTTATCCAATAGAGGAAAATGAAACAAAAATAAAAGAAGTGAGAAAGAGACCTCCTAGAATGTTGGTATTATCCTTCATGAACTTAGTCCAACTACTCGTCCTCCAGTCTATTTATGCTAGCACGCTTTCTTTGTGCTGCATCTACGATACAGCCATTTTTTCTTGCATTCACTGCATATGTTACTTCCATGTCATACCTGGGCATGCCCCTCTACCACATGTTCACTGGATGTACATTATAGACATGCATGCATACTTCTCTGTAACTAAGCTCTAGCCTCTCTATCATGATCTCTTGACAATGAGATCCCTACATGTACATGGCCATATCAAAATCCCCACACAGCTCCTCATCTGGTCGCTCTAGAAACATGAGAAGCATAGGAAAGACACATAATTGGTTAGTCTTGGTATCCATCAAATATGTCGAAATTTATCCATTCTCAAACCGACATCAGTTCTGAAGTGTCAGATATTTAACTATTTAATACATATTTTTTGATCCAAAGGGGTTTCCTCCCTTCCCATTTTATTAGAAAAACGGGGCACCACACCCAGGTACTCCCTCCGTTCCACAATATATGCCTTCCATTTATTAAAATATAGATGTATCTAGACATATTTTAGTATATAGGTACATCCATTTTTAAACAAATTGAAGTCAAGTATTTTAGAACGGAGGGAGTAACAGTTAAGCGTTCTCGGGGCTAATCAGAGTAGCAAGCCAGGCAACTACACTACTAAGAGCAGATAAAGTAAGGCAAAGCCACACATGGCAGCCATCAGCAGCTGGTCTATGAAGAAAAAAACTAGCCTATTACATGAATCGCCGGCCCTCTGACAGGGGGACCACCCTGAGTGAGCTCTCAGCATGAAGCCAACTAGTTCCTTGTTCACGCCAGCCTTGGTTCTTCCCGCCACGCAATGCGCAGCAGCTCTCCTCTTCGCCGGTACAGCAACAGGAGACAGCGTCGCAGTAGCACCGACTGATCCCCCACGCACATGATCTTCCATTGATGTAATAGTGCACAAGCTCTCCCCAAGATCACCCGAATACTTATCCACGGCATGCCTTGAAAACAAAGTTCATTACACATGGTCCAGATGCTCCAAACGGCAGCAACACAGGCAATGTTAACAACAGTCTTTTTATTGTTAGCACTCCACAGATCAGACAACTCCCGCATACATCGTGGATAATCAAACTCAAAGAATTGTGCTATATCCGACCAGACTTCTTTTACAACCACACATTCAAACAGCAAATGATGTACTGACTCATCTTCACAACAGAAAAGGCATGTCTTATGGCTAACATGACATCTTTTATCTAGATTACCTCTAGTTAAAATCTTGTTATGAAAAGCTAGCCAGAGGAGCACTAGGTATCTGTGTGGGACTAAGATTTTCCAAAAGTTCTTCCACACAGGGGTAGAAACCCCGCCCCAATTAATCATGTTATCGTATGACTTTACAGAATAAACCCCAGATGCCTCTAGCAACCATACAGGTTGGTCTTCCTCGCTACTAGGCACACTGGTCACAAGTGTCTGGAGCAAATCCTGCCACCTGGCAAAGACTCTATCATCCACGCATCTAGTGAAGGAAAGCTTAAGGTTCTCCCCATCCCAGACCTGCGCCACGCTACATTCTTGTTGTTGACAAATGGTGAAAATCTCCTAGAATTGGGTTTTTAGAGAAGAATCTCCAATCCAAACATCATGCCAGAAACTGATCTTACGCCCATTTCCTAATTTTCATCTATAGAAAGGTCTAATCCCAGCCAGCGCCCAAGTAACCCCTTTCCAGAAGGGGGGTCCCACACCAGGTTTAGCCCAGAGTAGGTTAGGTTTGTCAGTCTTGTACTTATTTAATACATATTTAACTGGTACATTCTCATTTGAAAGGTAAATTAGTCTCCCATCATTTACCAACAATGAGCTAAATGTAATCTGGGACAGAATATTTCCTGGATAAACTTGCACTTTGCTGTATATAAATAGTTGCCCCCTCGCGCTACCTGAGGGGAAACCCTAGCCGCCGCGTCTCGCACCTCCTCCGCCCATCTCCCTCCTCGCCGCCGTCCGTAGCGCCGCCGGGCGAAGCCTGGCCGACTGGGCGGCGGCGGGGCTTCTCCCCATCCTCTTCGTCTTGGCTAGCGCGGGACAGCGGGGTCGAGAGGAGCGCCGGGCGAACGTGGGGTTCCGCGGCGCGGCAGGCGGGTCTCCCGGCGGCGTCGTGCGCGGGGCGGCGGTGGCGGCCTGTGCGTCGCAAGGTGGTGGCTGCGTTGGGCCTGCTCGGTGGTTGTGGGTGCCGCCGGATCCAGATCGGATCCATCTGGATCCTGTCTTCGGACTTCGTCGGCCGCCGCAGGGTGGTGATGGTCGTCACTGGCCACGTCGGACCGCTGGTTTCGGCGTCTGGAGATCTACAATGGGTTCTTCTCGGTTCTCCTTTCTGGCGGGTCGAGCTCCATGGCTCTTGCATCTTCGCAGGTTTTGGATCATGGCTCGTTGTCGGATCTGGAGCAGACGGAGGTTTGGTGGCATAGGATGGGGACCGGAGGAAAGTTTGGTCGGCTAGGCCGGCCCGGCATCGGTGATGTCACTCGATGTCGTTACCCTTTATGGAGGTGAAGCCGAGGTCTCTCCTATCCACCTCCGAACCCCTCCCGAACGAAAGTCCAAAATTCATCTGGATTGGGCAGCGGCGGCGTCCTACGTGTCGTATCCTCCATGGAGGCGCCGTCTTGGGAGGACCTGCTGTTCGGGGAGAGATGCTGTGGATGGTGGGCTCCGAGTACCTCCAACAATGGCGACAGTGTGGAGGTTGCCAGGTGGTGCGACATTGTGTCTACCGCATAGATGACGACGAGTTTTGGTGGCATGGTGCAGCTGCATATCGACGACGGATGCGGCTGGATGGACGAGCGCAGGGCGGTGGAGCTGTTTGGCGCCATGGTGGCGTCGACGGCAACGAGACCGGGCAAAGTAGATGCAACAGTACAACACTGAAGATGGATTGATGGAAGGTGGCTGCGGCGGCCTCATACCCGGCAGGCGTCCTGGTTGAGGAGTGTGCCGGACTGGTGGATGCCCCATACCCGGCAGGCGTCCTAGTTGGGACCTCAGGTCTTAGATATTAGGTTTGGATGCGAGGTCTGTTTGGTATTAAGCCCAGACTATGAGCGTCATTTCATCAACTGGTTAGGAGTAGCGACAAATGTTGCCTAAACGGTGGCTTTAGTCTTACTGTTGTATGATTTTGTAAAGTTTTATGTGAATAATTAATAAAGTGACTGCATGCATCGTCCAGATGCTGAGACCGGAGGTCCTCCTCATTTTCTAAAAAAAATATAAATAGTTGCAATAGTTGTATTTGTATATAGTCATGGATGCACAAATACGAACCTGATGTTGGACAGTTGAAGACGATGGGAGCGATCCCGCTGAATTGTTTAAAGGGCAATTTAGCAGGGGCGGGGAAGTCCTATGAGGGTCGGCGGCTTGTCGCTTCCGTGCAGCAGGGCGGTGGTGGAGGTCGACCTTGAGGAGGTAGATTAATTACACGTTGAGGTGGCTGGGGTTGGATGCGTCGAGGCTGCAGCGTACTGGTGAAATCCCGATGCATGTTCTGCTCCTCTCGGCAGCGGGTCTTGCCAGCGGGCTTGGATCCGTGAAGGGCGGTGGGCTGCGCGCCTGACGACAACCACACGGTGAAGCTCAATCCTTACCAGTCGGAGGCGGCGGCTGTCCTGAATGGCGGCGAACAGTGAGGACGACATCGCACAATCGGGTTGATCTTACTTGGCGATGGAGGGTGAGTAACACCTCGGTAGATGGGTGGCGCAAAAACATGCAGAGCTTCATGGCCAAGGAGATTGGGAATAGAGAAGACATGAGATGAGCGGCTGATCGCTTGCGAGCACCTCAATGGTCGGAGGCCAGCGGTGGCCTGGTGCCTCGGCAAGCTGGCCGCCGTGGCGTCGAATAGGAGTAGCGCCGTTTCAGGTTGTTAGCAGTTGTGTGCCCGGATTGGCTGGCACGGACGGCCGACAGAGGTAGGCGCTGCGTATGTGGACGAAGAAAGAGGCTGCGGCTAGCGCGGCCGGCCGGTGGGAGGAACATCAGTGCCTTTGGCTTTGGCGTGGCCGGATGATGGCGGAGCGAGTCTTCATTGTAGAGAAGATAAGACGTGCAGGCATAATTTGTTGGGGAAAAAAGTTTATTTTAAACCCTGTACTCGTAGTCGTTCGGTGAAACAAATTCTCAAATCGAAATCCTTGTCGATTGCATCCTGAACTATGCAATCCCGGTCTAAAGCGATCCATGACAAATGTCAACCAGGATTTTGTCTAGCTGGTGGGCCAAGGAGTACGCGTCCTCCGCGCTGGGCCAGCCCATGTATTTGTTTGTTTGCTCAAAAAATTTGTCTTTATTTTTTTGTCGCTCTTTGCGGCAGAATTGCGGATAGCGTCAAAGAGAAGAGCTTCCACGTAGGGCTCACTAAACGGGCCGGCCCATTGCCAGGAAACGAGCGAACGTACGGAAAAAATTGTGACGAACTAAAAGTTGTGCCGCTGGTTGGATTCGAACCCGGCACCTTTCCCTGGATAGGCGTGACGACAGCCAGTGCAGCTAGCGATGCAGATGGGTATTCGACTACAGCGTAATTTTAAAGTAGTATGGTGCGCGGCAGATCCGTTTTTTTAATCTTCGTTCAAAAAAATGAACAATGTTTTCTTGAAGAAATTTAAAACTCAAACAAACTGTTAAAACGTCGACAATTATTGAAAATATGAACAAAAATGTATATACAACGAACGATTTTCGAATATACATTGAACATTTTTTAACTGTACGATGAACAATTTTTACACAGCGAACATTTTTGTGATATACATTGAAATAATTTAAAACATATTATACATTTTGTGATATACGATGAACAAATTTTATACATTGAACATCTTTGTAATATAATCTGAACATTTTTTAACTACACATTGAACAATTTTGTGATATGCGCTGAAAAACCATTTAAATACCCGTTGAACATTTATTTTTTGTACACTGAACAATTTAAAATTCTGAACAAAATTTGAAAAAGTGACGGCAACCACACTAGCTACCTACTCAGTACGTCTATATTACAGCGCCAATTTTAGAGTACAATGTATCGCGACAGATTTCCTTTTTTATTCAAATTTTCAACAATTCTTGGAAAAAATGTGATTTTTTAAATACGTTGAATTCTTTAAAAATATACTTTGAACATTTTTTACATAGGTTGAAATTTTTAAAATAAAAATTGAAAATTTTCGTGAAATACGCTGAACATTATTTAATACATGTTGAACATTTTTGTGATATCCCTTGAACAATATTTAAATTTCATTGAACATCTTTGTAAGAAAATGTTATTTTGAAGTCAGTTCTATGTTTTAATTTATAAAAATATTTGTAAACAGAAAAAACAGCACGAGGTCACGTGTTCAAGGCACACCATGCACTTTTTTTTAACAAAAAAACAAAAGCGGGCCAGCCCAGCAGAAGCAAGGTGTAGCGCCCTTTATGAATTTTTATTTCTTAACGGAAAAAATAAAGCGGGCCGGCCCAGCGGGGTGGAGGTGTGTGCCCTCAGTGAAATCCCAGCAATCCCGGCCATCCAAATGACTCGAAGGTTTGATTTAGACCAAGATTGCATAGTTCAGGGTACAATCGACCGGGATTTCGATTTGAGGGTTGGTTTCGCCGAATGTCTACGAGTTCAGGGTTTTAAATGAACTTTTTCCTTTGTTGGGGAGTCGATAAGCCGATGCATCTCGTCTCTATCTCATCAATTATGGAAGATGAAAGAGGAGCTAATGTCAACTGAGTGGAAATTAAATTCCACGATTCGCTAAAAGGTTGTTGTGACAGTTTGAAAAAGGGAGGTTGTGGTGGGTCCCTTAGCGTGTAACCAAACGCTTGGAAGAATTTCTTTGGTGGTCTTTTAAACTAAATGGTGACGTGGCATCATGATGATGTGGACAATGTGCATGTAGAAAAAATTGCTAATAATGGGGATCAACTTTTTAAAAATGTATGATATGTAGATATATTGGGCCCTTATTTAAGATGGGCCCTAAGCCGCCACACTTTTTGCCATGGCCTACGGCCGGCCCTGCACCAAGAATCCTGAGCTCGAGCCAGAGGGATTGCCGGCACAGTCATTGTCGCATGTGATAGTGCATTGCAACGCGTGCAACAATGCCACCAATGAGATTCGCGCAAACAAGCTTCTCGCTTCATGAGGGGCCCATAGACAACAATAATTGATTGATAGCTACGGTTCCGTAGCACAGGTGCTTTGCCGCACGACTGAAAAAGTATGCACTCTCTGCATGTTTTGTGCTCGCCTAGTGCTTGTGAACAAGACTTGACTTCAAGTGTTTGGTGGTTTGATTCCTCGGTCGTGCGGGAAAGCATCCGTGGGCTGCATCTATCAATAAAGCTTTGTCTTTCTCGCGGCCGCGCGCGGCAAAGCGCTAAGACAAAACCTGTCCCTGACGGATGTGGGGCATGTGCATGTGTTGATATCCTTGTACAACTTTCCTCCTAACCGTGAATTCCACCAGTGAGGTCAAGCTTGCCTTTCCATAATCTCTCTGCCCCCCCCCCCCCCCCCCCCCCGATTTCAACGGGGTGGGGAATGTTTAAGTAATAGCTAAAAAAGAAAACCATGCTGATTAGCATTTAATTAAGGAAGTACACCCGGTCTGAAAACAACTGCAGCGACGCGCGCATAATAGATGGATAAAAAGAAAAGGTTAGATGTGAGAGATAAAGGTACCATTAGCTAACGGAGAAGTCTGCAGGCAGCGTGTCACAGGCGGCTCGCCGGCCGCAACGGATGGGTGGAGGCGATGTTTCCCATGCCTGTGCTCTAGTATCAACCTCACCTGCTCCCATATCACACCAATAACAACCAATGATTGTTAATTGTACTTATGCTAACTGCATGTTATTTTTTTCAGAAATGTCCGTGGCTTATTGCCCAGGTTTTCTAGTAGGGTATATGTAAAGTAGAGATTAAATAGGCCTGGCCCTTAAATCTAGCATCTCTAGATCATGTAGCATCACAGTTCCACACAGTAGGTCCATTATGCCCGTCCTCCTAAAGTTTATGTACTTTAGCAGGAAAAGCTTTTCCATACCATTCATATCATACTCTGCTACGTCTTGAATACCTTCAAAATCTAATACGCGTAAAGTTTCAAACTTAATAAGACTTGGCAAGTGTTTGATGCATCCTGATGCTGTTATTATAAGAGACCGGACATGGCTTAGATCTTTCTTTGCCAATACAGATGCAAGCTCTTGGTCAATGTCCTGGATCGACAATCGTCGAATAGAACACTGAGGATTTCCCCAAACAGTTTGACTGCCATTCACCACAGTGATGGAATTTTCTTCAATGGATTTTGAAATGATAAGTCCCATCACAATGAATGTGCGCTGGTTGGACCAGGCTTTTATTGATAAGCTCATAAAAATAACTTTCAGCAACCTCTTGACAGCTCCTCCCACGCTCCTCAGAAATAAAGCCTTCCGCAGTCCATTGTCTCACCAATCTTTCTCTGTCAATCACATAATCCTCGGGGGCACCTCCTAACAGCCCTGATAGGAACTGCAAGCACACATCGCTGCTGAGCCCTGCCACTCCGCTGGACCTGCCGCTGACCCCAGTTCAAACCTTCAAGAGAATCAAGTGGGGGGGGGGGGGGGGGGCGTACCAGGCGAGCCAGAAGAAAGCTGGAACTGTACTGATGGGCGCATGAAGAAGAATTGACTCTCTCAATAGGGTCGTCTTTAGTTTCTAAAAATATGAACACTTTAGTTCCTGTGCTAGATTTTGAGTCTTGTAATAAGTTCTACTTTTTTCAAGCTCGTGAGCGCTCCAACTCCCTTTTCTGTTATGGCAGATCAGGGAGGGGGTAGCTCCTCAAATCCGTCCTTTGAAAAACCTTGATAGAAGGGTGTCTTTCGTTGTACCTGGTTTCACGTTTTTCAATGGAAAAATGGTGGAGCCGGGGGGGGGGGGGGTGTGTTTTCTGCCCTCCTGTTAGTCTAAAAAAAAATTCCTCGGGGAAATTACTTTGGTGCAACACCACGGTCCCTCTAGACTTTGGCTTTTGTTCAAATCCGAACCAATTGATCTTTTTATCTTCTCCCACTCTTCTTTAACACGTGGTCTGTTTGCTAGTAAACCAGAAATACTGATTATTGCCAATGATAGGCCTCCACACTTTTTCAAGATAGCTTTTGAAACTTCAATAAACATATGAGGGCAGCAATTCTCTGAGACAAAGATTCTTCTGAAAAATAATCTTTCAGAGTGAGGATCACTTAGAGGTTCCATCTTGAAGATCTGGTCATCAGGACCTGGACGACAAGAGCTAGCTACTTCTGATATGCGTGTAGTAGCTACGATTCTGCTAGAAATACTGTTCTCTGGAAATGCACAATTGATGGCATTCCATGCCACTAGAGACCATATATCATCAATGATAACAAGATACCTGATAGATGTCAACATATAACATCAATCAATAATGATATTACATATTCTTCGCGTACTCAAACTATAGTAAAGTACGGGTATCACACTTAATACAGCTTATTTTCCAAATATATAAGGCCAATTTCAACGAAATTGCAACCCTTTACATCAACATTTGCTTGAATTTTTGTGTCGATAGATTATTAGGGTAGAGAAGCAAACTTATATTGCAAACTCTTACTACTGGACAGTGGAGGTGTGAGGTATGGCTTCAACAAGTTTGGATTTACTTACACACAAGAGCACCCGAGTGGTAGCTTTTATTTGTTGAGATAACATTGATGTCATGCCTCTCTTAACTCTAAGGATGGGCACATATTCTTATGTGCGTGCCTCTAAATTGTAACTGAATTGTTTTTCGTAAACTTGAGCAATAGTTTTAGTTCTTTTCTTGTGCTGACCATTTCGGCAAAGTTCTGGAATCAAAATTGTACCATTATATTTCATAACTACATAGTTTTTGTTCTATTTGTGTGAACATACTGATATTATTCCAAGTCATGAGATAATATGCACTATCCATGGTTTGGTGCAGTTAATTAAGTGAAAAAATAGAAGTAGATGCAGAGACAAGTAATTAAAATAATGACTGCTTAGAATAAGACATATTTATGGAAACAAAAATGCCAGAAATTACCTCTTTTCTTGTAGAAGTTCTCTTAGCTTTGAGATCGATTTCTTTTCATCCGAAATCTCAATATCTTTCTTGAATTCCTCATTGTTCGACACCTGGCAGATCACATCCTTGATAATTTCCTTTGTATCTGGCTTTTGGGAAACCGACACAAAAGCATGACAATGAAAATGCCCTCGAATCTTGCGATAGACCTCATTAGCTAGTGTTGTCTTTCCCAATCCACGAAACCCAACAATAGATAACACCTTGCAACAATGCTTATTTCCATCATCCATAACCCATTTGGCAAAATCATCTCTTGGACCTTCAACACCCACGAGGTCTGCCTCCTCTGTAAAAAGAGCAGCCAACCGGGGATCCAAAGCTGCATTGCCAGAGGTGCTAGAAGCAATATCATCCAGCTTGTAGCTGGTCTTTAGCTCTTTCACTTCCTTGATACGAAGCTTCAGGTCATCGATTTGGTTGGCGATGCCACGCCGAGCTCCAAGCGTTTGTAGATGGCGAGGGCGAGCTGCCTTGCGAAAGAACTCCTTGAAGCCGGCTTCATGACGCCCACCATCACCAAGGTGGTGAATGTCAAAGCAATCCTCGGTATCATAGGCCAACTGCCTGACCAGAGATATCCATTCCTTCACCTGGTCATCGGGATCCTCAAGCTTGGTGTACTTTCTGAGGGCACCATGCATACAGGTGAGCTCAGACCGGAGGGACCGAATCTCGCGGGGCGGCCACACTCATCAACGAGCAAAGCGGTGAGCTTTGC